>NC_090716.1:7532274-7664774 GCF_040954835.1 Lepisosteus oculatus
ATATTTTTGACAAGACTGAATATTATGTCAAACAGTGACAATACTATAAATGTCACCCATATGTCTCATATAGCATCCAGTAACTAACAAGTAACAAGTAACCAACTGTACAAATAACAGGAATGATGAAAACGGACTGCTATTAAAACAACCAACGTGGCAAATGAAACAATATTTAAGGAAAAGCAAAAGTGCTTTCCAGAATTTTCTATTTTATTTTAATATACATGATCAAAATGCAAGCAACCACAAAAAAAAAAGATCTTCATACTGCAGACTGAAGTCTACCCAGTAGAAAAATTACAAAGTTTTTCGCTTTTCTGTTTTACCACTCTTTATAGAGTTCCGTGTTATTTCTCTCGGTGTTTACTGCAGTATGCGGATCCACACTGTATCTCTTTTCGAGCTGTCCTGGGGATCTAATCATTTGATAAGTGCATCTGGACTCCACAATGGACATGAACATTAGTTGCGTGAGATTTCAAAGGCTCCTCTTCAATCTTGAGTGTAACTTCCTGCATTGGTGCAGAACATGATGCTGAACTATGAACAAAAAAAATCTGCAATGGTAGAACAGCTTAAACAAAGGATATATAATAGGAAAATAATCATGTTTCAAAACCAGGTTTTATACTGGAATGGCTTCAAGGATTTTAGCATCTTCAAATCTACAAACACTTAAGGAAAATAACTGTTTCAGACAACTTACCTGGAAGAGATTTCTTTTAAAAAACTCACTAACACTAAAAAACATTGTAGACTGTAGAAAGATTGGATCATTTGGTATTGATTTAAAAATAAATTTCACATGCCACTGCAATGTATTGTCCAGGATGTTCTGAAAATAATATGCACTTTCTGAAACAGCATTAAAATCAGTAATTGAACATTGGAGGCTTTAAGGCTAATACTGTGTAATCACTGAATTTTTCAACATATTTGCTGATTTAGATGTGAACACCTAATTATCAGCTACTATTCAACAAATGGCAAGGTTGAGTAGAGAGCATGTATCTGTCTATCCTTGCCATTGTGATAAAAAAGATTAATAATAATTCAGACTCACAGCATCAACAAAAAAGGCAATTAAATAACCATTCTGACTGAAAAAAAAGAGAAAGAGAGAGAACGCTCAGAGAAACAGTATTATTATGTACAGCTCTTTAATAAGCTCTGACCATGGACTCACTTCAGAGATATAAAAATAGTACTCTTGGGTGCTTAGGTTATAAAGCTGAATGAGTCCAAAAGAGTACGTATTTAAGAAAAACGTACTTACAAAAAGGATACAGAACTTTTGATCTTGTGTTCAATTCAATTTTAGTTATATAAAACATTAATTACACGGAATTGTTGTCTTTAGCATTGTACATTACAAACAGCTGGAACGGATAGGACCTGCAGCACTTTTCTTCTACCACAGAACCACAATAGAAGATGTATTTTTTGTAGAAAAGGAGATTTTAAAACATTATGTGTGCGAAAGACCTAAATTCTAAAACATAATAAAACCAAAAAATATGCCTGCATTTGAATGTTTCGGTAATACTCTCTCTTGATGTGAAGTTTATTACAGAAAATATAGCTACAACAGTTTGTCATAAATTTAAAACTGTCACTCTCTGCTTGAATGACACCAATCGCAGGAAAAATAAGCAAATGAAGATCAACTACCAGATTTTCACAGCAAATAAGAACAAAGACAAATGATATAAAGTGTTTAAATGTTTAACTCAATATTCTACAAATGCCAAGAGCACATAAACCAATAACAAGATAAAAAAGTAAAAGCAAAATGTGACTTAATCAAAAGGACTACCCCCACCCACCCCTGCACACATTTGCACATCATGCTTAATAGATAAAAAACCAACAACATAAAAAGGGCCTTGTACAAAGCCCAAGTGCTGCAACAAATGCATGAGTAATTTTAGTTTGCCATTGCATATTTCTTATGAACTCTGCTGTATAATAGCAGCTCTGGCTTTATAACTGTGAATGGTATCAGCATGAAAACCTGCACCCCTTCATCAGTCTCCTCATGCTTGGTGTGATTTCGGTTCACAGCCTATCTATTGACACCATGGCAGGTGTTCACTAAACATCTCTGTTCTCCCCCTGTAAGCTGGAGCACGAGTCACGGAGATCTCTAATCCCCTTGAAGCGTGATTCTGATGTATTTTTTTTGTTGAATCTATACTACTAAACTAGAAGGCTTTGATATCCTGAGTATACAAGGTTTTGTCCTAGGAGACAGGAATGTGGAGGTTTTAGACTTCAAATGCATTTTCACCTTGCATGGCAACCTTACAGACTGTAGTTCTGTCCTAAACTGTACCATGTCTTTCAAAAACATATAGTGCTATTTTTAAAACCAAACATTTAGTGTTTTGACAGAATGTGAAATGAAAAATGGCTAATGAATGCCTTTGTGTTTGGATTCTTTTTAGCACCTAAATTCATTTGATCATACATTGAAAAAGCAGACCTGAAAATAAATAGGCAATACATTGTTTTATATATTGATACTGTACATTTTTAAAACACTTAAAATTAGTTATGTAAATTTATCTCTACAAATATTTTGTGCCGTTTAGGCATAGTTGTTGTTTTACTTCTAAGTATTGACATAAGCAACCTTCTGAGGTTAAGCACGGTACAATAGCCCCAAGAAGGACTTTAAAATAAACTTTTCAAATTTAGCTTTTAAAAGTTTCATATATAACTCTTTCAATGAAAAATGAATCAGAATTGTATTCAAATATTGCAATGTATTCACTTTTAAGAATGGAGTGTTCTAAATTATACCTCTTGATCATGGATGAAGCATGATGATAACAGAGGGTAAGTCACATTATCTCATCCAAAAGACAAGACAATGGAAAGACAGGCAAAATACTGGACCTACTGTGCAGAAACTCCATTTATTTTATCCTGTTTAATCCATTGAGTGCTTCTGCTATAAAGACCAGGTTCTTCACACTTCACTTTTTGATGTATACTGTGCCACTGCAGAAAAACTCTGCTCAAGACATTAAACATTT
Source organism: Lepisosteus oculatus (assembly GCF_040954835.1). Lineage (NCBI taxonomy): Eukaryota > Metazoa > Chordata > Actinopteri > Semionotiformes > Lepisosteidae > Lepisosteus > Lepisosteus oculatus. Next base: position 7,535,319 of record NC_090716.1, read on the forward strand.
CAATCCTATTTGCTCTACTCTAAACTCTAAACAGAATACAAAAAAATTAAAAATAATATTTTATACAGTACAAAACGTCTTTATGTAAATTTAAGCATAGCATCAACAGGCTCGGATGACTGCAGTCCAGACACTTATATGTCAAACAATGTCCACATGAAAAAAAACCCAACTTATTTAATTGCATAAAAATATCAAGCAGATAACAGGTAGAATGCATCTAATTATGCAGCTAGAGCATTCTCATTATGAAGTATGATATGAAAATAAAGTAACAGAATAAATTGCAAAGTGAAAATAGCATCGATAATGAATATCACCATAATTTCACTCTCCTGCTGGGAAATATTAATGTTTCTTTTTCACACTTCATAGGTCTTCACTGTATACACAAAGAACCATCGTCATCTAAACACAAAACAGGTCAAGCATGAATGTGTAAGGTTAGTAATCTTTCTGCTTTGGGACAACCCAATGCTTTCCATACATAACATTAATGCATCCCTACAAATGTATCAACTATGCACAAAAGCTATGTTTATTGATTTCTGTTGTCATTTTTTGCTTTCTAGCTTTCTCAAATAATTAAACTAGTAAAGAAAATTATGTCTCTACAATAAAATATGTTACCAGAATTTTAAAAGTTGTAAACATTTATAAACCAGTATAGCAGAAAGAAAAAATACAGAATTCTATTTGAATTAACTGCTTAGAAGCAACATTTCTGAAGAATAAATTGGGTTCGGACTTCTTAAACACGTGGTAACTTTTGTCATACAATTTTGATAGAATAAAATAATTTTACATTTGTGAACTTAAAATGTCATGTATAATGATTACAAAAAAATGCTCTTTCCCACTCTGAGAGTTTGAACAAAGGTTTACGCATTACTTTGCTAAACTGGATTACATTTTCAAAGGCATTATTACTTTAAATAGATTAGAACCAGCTCTTTTAAAAAAAATATTTTAGTCAGTTTTGGACAAAGCAAAATTGTACTGTACTTCTATATTTTGTATGTGAACCATTCAAATCTATGCAGTTTTTCATAAAAAGGAGGTCACTATACATACTGTACAGATCAGTAAAGAAAGCCCCCTATTTTTCTCTTTGCATGTTAATGTGTAGATATCTGAAAGAATCATTTGTTGCTTAACCATCAGTCTTACTCACTTGCTGTTTAATGTGATTTTGTAAGTCATACTAAAACTTCATATAGAATGTCCTGAACATATATGTTTGGGGAGTAGAAATCACAGATGAATCATACAGATTAATTTAGTTAATACGCATTTTGCATTGATGACCCACTTGCTTTGCTGCCAGTTTTAACAAGCCTGTGGGCAAATCAAACCATCTGGTCAACTATATTTAAATGAATGAAGCAGGAAGCCTGTCTTTATGCATAAAGGCAATATTTTATATTTCTATCACCTCTACTGCAAGGAAAAACAGAAATTCAGGTGCACTATTTTATACACTAAGGTCTAGAGAGGAGAAGGAGAGAGGGGTATAGAGAAACAGTTTGAACATTTTGAACCTCGGCTTTAAAGTTCAAACAGTCAGAGCAACTCTGAAAAGACACACTGCAATAGTTTGCTTTGTCATTATTAACAGCCTAAGACATGGTGGTGCCATACCATATTAACCATTAACTTATAAAAGTAAAAAATATTGCACAGTCCTCTGTAAATCATAAAGCATCTTGTTTTGTTAAATCAAAATGTGTAATTGAATTTGTTTTTTAATAATTTATTTTTTTTTCCTTGCATTGAAGGGTAAGGCCATGTTATTATTTCTTTTCTAATGCTACGTACAGTACTTACATTTTATACAAGATTCACCCTTGTCTCCACATAAATCCCTTCATCCAAATGCTACGAAACAACACTTAGGATTAGTTGTTAAAGTTTGCTTGTGGCTCAGATATCGTCTCTAAATACTACCCATTTCCAGCAAAAATTAAACTTTATGGAAGTTTGGTCAGGCTATTGGGAATGTCACATGGCAGATACTAATTGTTACGTTTCAGGTCTAGCAAGCATGCCTCCCTGCTGTTCAGAGAATGTCTCTGACTTTTGATCCTGACATCTGTGTCTTACAGGAATTTCACTCTGCTCTGACATTCTTCTGATGTTGATCCAGGAATTAATGGATTGTAAAAAAGCTGGCAGGATATCATTTAAAAAATAGAATTCTTTACTGTACAAGTGTTAAAAAGGTAGCAAAATCTATACACTTCTTATTTCAGTGTTGCCTTAGACATTGAGGTAATCTGAATAATGGTGGCAATGTTTTTATACAAGGCATAAACTAAAATGTGGAGTTTCCTATACAAAACAACAATCAACAGTATCAAAATATGGAAAAATCTTATTACAGGAAAACTATTACTGATAACAATTCAGGCATGAAGGTACCTTAATCCTATAAATCTTAATCCCTGACAGTATATCGAATCTCTGTAAACACCATCTATAAAAGCATTTACAGTCATTTTTAAAATGATCAATTTTGACTTCAAAAAGCACTTTCACACTGGGAATTGGAAGTATCTGGATCCTCACTGACTTGAATGTGCTGTATTCAAAGTGGTTAAGGCATAGAATAAAGGTATATAAATTAAATATTTTGTTACAATGTTAAAAATAAGATTGCAGTTCATGTACTACTCTTGGTTACTCTTTGGTATATTCATAGTGTACTCTTGAGGTATTACTGTAGCTAGGAGTAGTCAGATCTAACGTAGCCTGGTACATGCAAAAATCAAATATACCATCAGTCTTCGTATGATGCCCATGGTTAAAATATTAAAAAGAGCATACTGCTCTTAGATCCTTTGATCATTAACAATAACAATATGCTGTTTTTGTTTTTACATACTTCAGATTTGTTGAATAACTGAAATTTTAATTTGCTATCAAGGTTGCAACATTTTAATAGGAAAGAAAATAAGGGTTTAAAAATTATCCATTTCAAACAATATAAAATTAAGCCTATCATTAATTTTCTTCCAAAGATTATGGTTCATTAAATAAATCATTGGAATCTAACAAATACCATTGCTACTCATTATATAAATATATTTGTATGTCTTATACAATCATTTTATGTAATATAAACTACAATAATTACTGAATTGTACATATGCAATCATATTCGAATTATGTGTAATTCCATTTCTATTTACAATTAATTATTATAGCATATAAAGGCTTAAAAATTCAACATAGTGGTAGAACTATTTTGATCCTTTTCCATACCCAAAAAAATCAGGGACTGTTTTCCTGTAACGTACTGCGTATCTTTTGCAGATAATAAGGACGTATATGTGGAATAGCTGACAGCAAACATCTGTCGGTGACTTCTAAACACTAAATCCCAAATGTAATTCTCATAACAAACAGTGTCCATATTTAGCTTTTGTTAGTAAGCATTTGTCTTATCTTTTCCAGGTGTATGCCTATATTAATAAGTATGTGTGTACTACTGAATATGTAATTGCCTAACAGACCTGCTTTCGCTATAGACTTCCTGACTGCTGCTTATATTTATTTGCAGCTTTACCCTACATAGTATATAAAGAAGAAGATACCACACAAATCAGGTGTGTGTGACTGCTGCTGCTGATACACCAAAGGGCAAGCCCAGTTTTGTGACCTCCATTTAATCCACGTCAATCACTACAACACACCTGAAATCTCCAGAACGAAATAAAAGCTAGACAAGAAGGATCTGAAGGTAACTTGGGCATAGAAAGAACAGAAACTATAAAAGAGTGCTGAGTGTATTCGTTTTTATATGGCTGATACACACCAGCCAGGAAACAAAAAATTTCAATGCAGAGCAGAACAGCCACTTGACCGATCCATCACTGAGTATTATGCAAATTCTGATGGGAGTCATGCAGACTTTGATTCCCTCAGGTACTGTTGTACAGGTTTGTAATAATGGAAAGTGACAGCAAGCAGAAGGCCAAGATCTAATTTCATGTCATTTTTCAAGACATTAGGACTTTAACTGGTGTCTTTTAAAGTGGATGTCAAAGAAAGGGTAACTGCCTTTCTTCATAATATCTGATAATTTAGATAAAAAAACTGTAGGCTATTTTTATTCAACAAAATATACACTATTTTAGACATTTTCAAAAAGACAAAGAAAAAGTACCTGATCTGAAAATAAATATAGTTTAATAAATTTTATTAAGATACATTTTGTGGTTATGTACTTGTCATCATCTATTAATAACTTCCCAGCAGTATCTAGAATTTCATAATTGTTTTATACACAAACAGTTCTTCAAATGAAATATTAACCACAAATAAACTGTAGTTCTGAACCTCTATGTGTCATTTTTATATGCAAAAACTAAATATTTTAATTCAATGCAAAATATTTCAATGCACATTTTGGTGTATTCTTTCACTGAATCATAAAAGATCGGTTCCTTACTTCTGCTTAATAATCTGACAGTAGAAGAACTTGATTTGAAGATGAATCTTGAAACCTACAGTATAAGCCATGATATGTTGCTCTACATGCTCTTTTTACCTGCAAAACAGGTCTTTACAGTCTTTAGAATTATCTGTGGTCAATATTATTTTACAGTTTTAAACCCCACTAATGTTAGTCAGATTTTCTGAATTTGGCTATACTCAGGAGCACTCAGGCTCAGAGAGCAGAGTCTAACGTGGCATCCTGCCTTTTTATTATGGAAGGTATTACTGATACAACAGGGGGATATCTACAGTATGTCTATATCTCCAACTACATCTAAGCAGTACAGGTATCCCTTGTAGCAGTATTGGTAACCTTGGGATTTATTAGAAGCTCTTTTCTTCTCTTAGTAACTGGTCAGACATGGAGAAAAAAATAAACAATGATAACAATCCTTTAAGCCCTATTCTTTTGTTGTGATGCTTACATTGTATACTCAGAACACACAACACAATGTGAGTCAATTAAAGCACTGCTTATGAGAACAGCACTTTAGCTCTTTGGAATATAAATTATAATAATAATTCATCTTAGACTTTAGTTAAGTGACTTAGATGAAAACCCAGAGAGTAAGGCTGAAATTCTATAAACAATGTATTGTTCAACTAAAAACATCTTCAGTAACTAAACCTACAACCCCAGAGACCTAAAGACAACATTTAATAATGCCTGAAAGCTTAAACAGTATAAACTAGACATACTGCCACAAAAGGTTCCCACTTGAAGCACAATGCCTGCTCGTCCTGTCATTCAAGACAATATAATTTTGTTTTCGGCCTGCAGCTGGGGATGAAATGGCCAGTAAAATTCAAAGGCTAGCCTGTTATTTCTCACCCTAGGATGCTACTGTATGTATTTATTTCACACAATAGAGAAGACGTGGGGACTTAAGCTGTTTTTTCTTTTCTTCCATGTGTGTTAAATCTGAGCAGCATTCAATTAAATGAGATCACTTTGCATCTCACATTAGAGGCAATTTAAGGAAATCACAATAATACAGTACAGCATATCCTCAGAACAGGCAATAGCTTGAATTCTGAAACAATATACAGTACATCGTGCCTAGTTTATATTTCATTCAGGTATGAGAGTATGAAGATACAACATCCACATTGTTAATGGAAAATCACAACACAGATAAGGCTGATAAGCATCTTAACACTACTATTCTATCCAATATTTCTACATACTGCATTTCAAAAATGTACTAATATAAAAAATATGATTTGATTACAGATATTTAGTTTATATCTGGATTACTATACTGTATAAACAAAGCATGTTGAGATATTCCAACTACAGATAATGTAATTTATACTGATCACCGTGGTCATCAACATTATATCCCCATAAATAAAAATCATATGAAGATATAAACTCATCTAAAACTTTGTTGCAGTTACTGCATTTTTCTTTTTTTAAAATAGAAATTGTCCTATTGAAGCTGAACTGGGAAAACAGTACCTTATATTAAGATTGTATTAATTTTGGATACTTTGGATACATACTAGGAGAAAACATGAACATTAATTTACTCTCTGCCATTTAAAATTTAAGAACTTAAGAAAAGGAGTAATTCTTACATAAAATGTTATCAAGATTTTTAGATAATACAGCTGTTGAGCTCAAATGAAAGAAGGCGAGAAAGGATGTCACATATCCATGGAGTGTTTGATAGGTCTGTGGGGAAGCACAAGGTGAAGATCATGTATAGATGCTCAAACTTGTCTCTTTTCAATCAAATTAGATGGGAAACCGTGGAATTCTCACTTGCAGCATTGCACAGGAACACTGGTCTATTAACACAGCAGTTAAGTTGACTGCTTCAAACGTAGGCCTACATAACAACCTCAATATCCCCTTGGGATGTAAGTACTACACAGTGACAATTGCCAGTTGGAGCTATAAGATATACGTAATTGGCTGCAAATTATACATGAGGTTAGAGGACAAGACTAAAAGACATAGAACTGAAGACTCTATTAATTGCCTGGTGATGAAAAGTGTTTCAGTAGAGGCATGAATTTGTCAGGTGGAAATTAGTCAATGCTCTGAACACTGGTCTTTAGAAGGCCCATCTAACCAACTTCATGTACGAAAACCTGCTTAAGTGCCAGTAAAGAGGAAGGACTGACAGCCATTTTTTTCCCATTCTTAAAGTTAAAACCAGTGTGTTAAAAGCTTATTACTGTACCAATGTTAGAAGACTACAATATACAGACATTAAGAAATGAAACCAGCAGTAAGGCCAATATCTGTGACTGACAGTCATAGTCATGCTTATTTATACAATGTGTTGCCTGATAACTCCCAAGACCTGAGACTGCAAGACAGGTCACCAGAGGAATTGGAGACAGCAATAAAAAGATATCCCCCGTACCCTGTGGATAAAATAAAAATTGAAACATGCAAATATTTTGCTAAAATATTTTTCATGAAAAGAAATGCTTCTAATTGATTATTTTTATATCGAGATATTTAGCTATATATAGAGCTTATTGTTCAGTGACATTTAATGAAATCCTGAAGACATATAGTACTATAAACTCAGGTTTCCATGACTTTTGATTATGGAAGGTATTACTGAAGAATACAAGTAAAAGGAAAACAAGATTGACATGAAGTGCTGATCCTCCTGAGATGTAATTTACAGGTAATGTAATCTCATGTTCTTATTATTTTCTTTATTTTACTAACATTCCAACGAAAACATAAAACTACGTGTTGTTTTCTCATTTATAAAAAGCTCTGGTCCTTTATATACTCAGGTATATATTATAAGATATATTATAAGACCTCCAGTTTTTGAAAGATGGAGGACAATATTTTTCTGTCTTTACCTCCATCACTTACATCCACTGTACATTCATAAAAGGCTGGAATCCTAAGCATACAGTATGAGTGCTCTGTGAACTGCAGACGTAGCTTATTGCACTCATTTCCTCCTTCCACTTACAAATTGCAGACCATATGGAAATAACCTATACCCTACAGGCCCAAGAACTGGGAAATTCTTGTGAATACCCTTATATTATTTTCATAATAGAATACATGGGTCATAAGGGAAATATACACAAAATCCTACCAAATATATATATATAACTCTGTAAATATTACACATACAATATAAGCATGTTTGCAGTGAGTTCTAAAGACAAATAGGCTCCCTGGAAGGCTCAACCACACTAGCTAAAACTCGGGCACAATTTTTTTTTTTTATGGTATGATATACTGTAAAGGTTCAGGATAGAAATATGCTGTATTTTTAACTTGGCAAGTCATTGGAAGTGCTCTCCATACAGTAGCAGTAATAATTCACTTATAGAGATCTAATGTCTACAGTAATGTTAGATTGCTATCAAGAACATTTGTCTCTCTAGTAACTCTGGTTAGAAGATTCCTGCCCATGACTTGTCACTGATGTAACTGGCCATTGTTTTTGACTGCGCTGTTTGATCTATAAAGCAGCAATTCGTTTATCCCTGGGACAATTGAGCTTTGATGCTTAACCTGGACATCATGTGTCCCAAAGTATTTTCTCATGAGTCTTTAGGAGCACCAGATGGGTTTAGTTCTTTTTCTAGTGATCCTGATGCTCCTTTACAATACCAAATGCAGTTGGTGGTGCCTCTCCTAAGCAGAAACCTCTCATTTCAGCTGGAAGTGAATTTATATGTCAAAGCAGTCTTATTGATTTCTTTTGAATTTAAATTGTTGAAAACCCAATTACTGTAATTTGTTTTTACTTTTTAATATAACTTGTCATGTTTGATGGACTACTTCTGTGTCCTTTGTATGCATACCTAAACACAGCTTTTGAGAGAAAATGAGACAGCAGTATTTTCACCAAAAGCAGCTGATACTTATACGGCTTTTTGATGCTTATTATCTGTTTGTAAATTCAGAGGGTAAACATGTGTTTCCTGTCTTACATTAATGACAACAATAAAATACAACACAACAATACAAGAACAAGAAATAACATGGTTTAAAAAAATAGCACAAGAACAAATGATTTTAACATGCATAGAATAGTTATAAATTATTTGCACAAAAGATAAAAGTATATATGAAATCAAATCTTTGCATAAAATAAACAAGGAATAAGAAGTACAGAATAGGTTTACAGAATAATCCTTTTACTAAATTATTTAAATTAATTTTCTTTCAAATATTTATTATTCTCTTTCTTTATTTAGAATAAATGATCAATAAAATACTATTCCCTTTGTAGAATTAACTGTCTTGATGAGACAGTTCCTATTAGATTATTAGACTGCGACGAGAACTTTGCACATTCCAAACAAGTGCTAACTAGTGTCTAATAAAAAGTAATTTCAAGTGCCTCAACACTCATTATCCCTCAAACCATACATTACTTCATCCATGCTGCAGACACCTCATTTGAAACTAAAGACTTGATCTTCAAATATGATTCCGGTTTTTACATATCAGTCATACACAAGTCAGGCACGAGGGTCACACTTGTCTCTTCACTTTTACTACAGCTGCAGCATAATTGTAATATATATCTAAACATACATTTGCAATTTTGTTTTGTCCTTCATACACTCGCTTTAAATTGGATAAATAATGCATATACGTCAGAACATTTTATTCTACAAGCTATAAAAAGAATAAAAAGTTATGACATAAAAGCACAGTAAGCTTGTATCATATTTGAAGAGTAGATTTTATAAGGCTGACCAATTGAGAATCTTCAGAAGAACTATGCCCCTCATTTAATGTATTTCAGTTTAATAAGATGTTTTAAAGCACAGAAAAAAAAAATTCTCTAAGCTGTCACCAAAAACAAGAAACAGAAACTGTAGGCTACTTCCTTATTCCATTATTATAGATTGCTTGTACTACAGTGCATGTTGCACAAATCTCGTAAATATTTGTAAACAGTTCTAGTTAAACGTGGTTCTCTCAAGTAGCGGCATTTTAGCCCTAAAATATCTCACATACTATCTCTTGTCTGGTCATTTCTGTAAGATCTGGTCACCAGTCTGATTGTACTGTACACTGAAGGTCTCCCCTCCTAATCCATTTAATTATTTTTTGGTTCTAGGGCACTATACAATTTTCACTGTACAGTACATGCCATAGCATATTACTGTGCACTGTATCCATTTGTATAGATGGCCTATGGTGTTTTTTTATATTTGAAAGAATGGTATGCTGTAAACCTGTTACTTATTTTCAATATCATAACCAAACATACAATAAATAAAGTAAAACAAAAACAAACAATTAAAGCAGTTTAGATTTAATATACTGAGTGCTAGACTTAAGTCAACACAAATGCACCTGCCTTTGTTTCCAATGTTCTGCTTTAGGCCTGTGAAGCTCTAGGTGGCAGTGTTGCATTGTTGACAGAAGAAAAGCAAATTCCCTCCTTGTCTTCTTTATAATCAGTTTATGTGGCCTACTGTAGATCTATAGCTCTTATTATAAGTGTAATGAAGCAAGATTTATTGGAATTCTTTATTGATTGTGCAGATCACAAGTTTTCTGTCATGGCAAATATTCACCTTGCTCTCTGAAGCAAATTGCTGACACCCTTTTAAGAAGTGCAAACTGTGTATATGTCATGATCAGAAATTCCATTTTCATATCTATCTGGACAAGAATGCAATTTTCACTTCATTTAACAGACGTAAGGCCTACTCCAGGTACAGAACTTAAGGCCGTCAGGAGTTTAAGATGCTTTGATAACAAGGATATTGATCTTATTATATTATATATGTATTTTCATAAGAACATGATCAAGCTTCCTAATTTAATCATGTTTTTGCATGTTATATAAACACTGAGATGTTCCATATTATTCAGTATTATTGTCAGGATGGCCAAGTAAATAAAACCTAGAAAAATAAGAGCAAGGATGTACAGTATAACCTTAGTAATCTCTGAATTAATATACAATTAAATGTTTCTGAATATTTGTTAACAACATTGTTATTGAGATAAGATCTAAATAGCATTTAGATCTTTACAATTTTGTCAAACGTTATTCTGCACATTATTTTACCTTGAAAGCTAATGTTTTGAAAGAGAAAAAAATCTCTGGAATTATATAAACCTTTTACAATTGTTCAAGAACATAACAAAATAAACATGAAAACTGAATGACATTATTTAAATAATGTTGCTTATAAAAATTGAAGACGATTAAATGATCGCTAACAGAAATTTAAAAGAAAATGAAACCGCCATTTGAATTATCCTGAGGTACAAAGTGTTTTTAATTTAAATATCCTTTAAATCTGACAGTAGTGTGGCAAATAAACACAAACACACAACTTGTCCTAACAATGAAAAGGTACATTATAACATACATATCATTGAAAACCAATACAAGCTAGCTGTGAGTTGGGAAAAATTGATGTGTGCTGCGGTTAAATTTATAACCACTTAATGACATTAAAGCTTTATGCACTGTGTAAAAAATGATCATTGTGGGACTGAGTTTTTTCTCAACTTCTTAAATCTCTAGACACAGAAACAACTTAATTTCTCAAAAAATAGAGAGAAAGGCCAGGAAGGGTTTAGAAAGATATATGATTTATATTACAAGGTAGTTGCGCCTGTTTCTTTCTGGAACTCTATAGCTGTGCAGTGGCTGTGAATGACAGCTCCTCAGCTTGAAGCATGCAGTAAACACAGCCTCCTTCATTCACTCACAGTGCTATGGCCTTTTCACACGTTCCCTCCACAGCAGTGTTTGTCCCCAAACAGTAAAACAGCTCACACAATAGCATTCCGGCTTCAACACCCCCACCAGCACAACAACCATGTAATGGGAATGCTAATGAGACGAGACAGCTCTGTCACTGAAAGTGTTAACTGCTTTTAACTCTGTACTAACACAAAACAAGATAGTTCTCCCCGCACCCACTGCAAAATGGACCAACAGGCACAAGAAACACTCAGCAAGCTAAGATCTGTCTCTTTCCATTTTCTGTTATGCAAAATTGCAGGAAGCGACTTTTATATCAAGTAGCCACGTATTATAATATTAGTTTCGATATGCTTTGGAATGTTTTAAAGCAGTGTGCTGTGACTGAAGGTGTTAGCATGGGCAATGCTGCTTCATAGTAAGCAAAATGGCAGCGTTTTTCAATAAATCGGATTAAAACACATCGTCTGTGATATGCTGTCACACATTAACGCTGGCAGAGGCTTTTGAAACTGGTATGCTTAATTAAGGAAAAAAATACATTCTGGAAAATCACAATTCTGTTGAGCTACTTTCAAAGAAAAACAAAAGCCTTGAAATTCTAACTGTGCATGTGAAAACTGAATCGACTGAGCTCCATCAGTAGCAAAGTAGAAAAAAAGACAAGACACATGACATCAAATACTGAAAGACAGATACAATTAGCATCATTATTGTTGGCCCAGAGATCACAGAGAAACTGTTCTGGCCCCCACTGAGTGCTGGAACCCATGCAATAAGTGTCACATTCTTTTAATGACAGAACGCCAATCAATCTCTTCAAAATACAGGCACATGAATTGTTTTTTTCAATAGCCCCCTTTTCAAACAACTCACCTGTTTGATTTGGTCCTTAGCAGGCTTCAGCTTCTGATGTAAGGCCCACAAAACTCCCTGGATGTAGAGTTTAGCTCCTGTAGGACTGAATAACTCTCCCTTAGAGACCCAGACTGGTCCTCGCAGAGGTGTAATGGAATTCTGCAGACAGCTGTCAAGGAAAGGAACTGCAGAAGAAGAAGAGGAAAATAAATAAATAAATCCCATCTGACTCAAATTTCACTTGTTAGAAAAAGAGCTCTTAAACCAGCTCTGGGCCCATTTTCTAGGTATGTATTATTTATGTGTGACCTGTGGAAGCTCTGAGAAGAACAAACTCCTAGATGACTAGTGGCCACCATGAGGGGTGTATATATAGCAAGCCCCCCCAACTGTAGGATTCATAAGCACACCTGAATAGTTTTGAAGTGTGCCTAACTAGCTGCACACAGTGTCATGGTGTGCACTGATTGCCTTATCTTCTCATTTATCACAGATGAATTGGAACCAGCCTTGCTGAAACCTCCTTTCATTGTTCTGATAAAACTGCATGAAGCTATAGACGGGCTCCTGCCAAAGAGGTTAGAAGAAGAAAAAAAGTAAGGAAAGGCTATAAAGAATCATATTCTTTGAAGGAATATTCAGCTATCCCAAAGACATACCACAAAGAGCCTTCATATCTATTGTAATATTTTAACCACCAGTGACAGCAGAGGGGATGTTATCAATTCTTAACATGAACCACTTCAATGGGTTTAATAGCAACCATTTACAAAGACACAAATATAAAACAGCTATTCTGAGCCTGCGCAGTAGTTGCAGGTAAAATGAACTTGACCTGATATCAACAAAGAGCATATCATTAGTTATCAGAGTAATGAGTAATTGACCTTTCTGCTGAAACTGCTATGACAAATTCCACAACAAGAACAACAACTTAACACTAGTTGCTGCAACCACAATAATACAGGCATTGTGGTTGTTAGGCCAAACTAGTTGACTACTGTGTTATATGAACCTATTATCATGCAGCAGAATATTATCAACAAAACTCAAAGCTATGCCCAATACATAAAAAGACTATACATACCTTACAGTGAAGAACTCTTCGTAAACCCAAACATTTGACCACTCAAAATTCAAAGTCTATTATTGGTTTCTTAAAAATGCATTTCAAATTAATTCAACAGCCGCTTCATACTTTTGTTTACACATCGGCCATCAAATCATTTTGTCCCTTGGGTGTTTATGAGGGGGACATTTTAGCAGTCATTTTCTTAAATATTGATGCCTATCTGAATTTGGGTTTTTTTACTGCTGAATGGAATGACAAGCACACGATTGCCGTACTTAAAGCAATCTTTCATAGCTGCTTTGCTTTTCAGTGATCCCATTAAATTGACAGCCTGCGCCTCCAGGGTCTACAACATTACAACACAGCAGAACAAGATGTTGATTTGCACAATGCAACCTAATGGAACGCAGCTTTACCCAGAAAATAAAACAACGTTACTTAGGGTAATTTATTTGGACCTCAATAAATGGAGATTCAGAAGCCTCTCACTGTGACCTTTGGTGAACACCTGGGTTACTTCAATTGTTTATATGTGGGTGCACTCTGGCACTAAAATGGGCAGTAGGCACGCAATTGAGTAATTCTTTCTTACTTTAAAGAATGCAGCATGAGTCATGCTTTCCTTAAATTGAGTGAAATAGTTATGCATTAAATATGCTGGCGGATCTTCTGCTTGGGCAAGTGGACTGAAATGGTGTGAATTGTTAATGCCTTGCCGCCTCAGTTCACGCCTCATGATTGATCATTTGTAACTATATCTACCCTTTGTTCCATGAAATCAAGTATAGAGTAATGGGTTCATCAGATTTCGGGTTAAATTGAGAGTGAAGAGGTTCTGTGTGTGGAAACAAGAGCGACCATGTTCAGGGCCTGCCTTGGAACAGCATGGGATCTAAAGGAGATATTCAAAACCACTCCACTCATCATACGCTGGCTGATTCTGAATGGGGCCCAGTCGCATGGGATGTTTGGTGCTTTTCCAATATAGTTAATATCTTTTACAACTTACAAGGACTCAGTTGCTGCACTGTTTGTATGGGTCTGGAGATTGTGGGTGGTTTTACAGTGAAACAACCTCAAGGAGTCTAGCTCATTTTAATACATATGGTGACCCCCCACGCCCTCTGCAGAAAATATAAGACCTAATTTCTATGTGCGTTATTTTTGCCTAGCTCTTCTGCTTGATTCTCAGATCAATTCATAGTTTTTGATGGGAGGGTACTACCTATCAAACCTCAGGAGCAATAGCAAAAAAGTGTGGAGTTTTTCATGCTTGCATCCCTGGGTCAATACGTGAACTGTGTGATCTTGGTCTCAAATCAATCAAGAAAAAAAGACTGATTTAGTTGAAAAGAAAACTTGAACCTAATGCAAAGAGAAAGACTGTGGAACAATACAGCTTTTATTTTAAAGAGCTTTATCTATGGATTGAAACTTTTTTTCTCTAAAGCAGTTACAGCCAATAATCACATTCACACTTTCCTCTGGAGCTGTTCTCTGTCTTGATGCTGTGAAAGACCGTTGTCTCCCAGTAGCTGCATGCTGCGGACAGTGAATACTTGGGGGTGGCACTGGAGTGTCAGGGAAGGAACGGACACTAGCAAAGGAACTGCTCATATTTTGTCTTTGCATCCACTTTGTTCTTGTTCAGAGAACATTTAAAACACACCTTCTCCAGAATTTATTGAATGTCTAAAGCTATGATGATGACATTGGATTGTAGCATACCGTACAATCATGGTACACACGGGGTTTTGGCATCATAAACAATTTAGTATACAACGAATATAGACATTCAGACACTTGTGTACCAAAAACACATAATTTCAGCATAGTTGTAAGAACAGAGAACTTTATTAGAAATGTTTTCTATGGATTCAATATTAGCCTTTATTTTGTGAAGAATATAAACCTTTACACAGGCTGTAACCTAAAAAATAATTTCTCACCCAGGCAGAATATCTATAAAATAAATGATATGTACTTTAAACCGTATTAAAGTTGTCTCAATAACAGCAATTTTGTATTAAACTGTTTTTGAATGCAGGGCAGACTACCTTACATGGCATTGTATTCCTATCTTCAGTGATATACTACAAAGTTATTTTAAAATAAGGTTTTATCTGATAAAATCTTGATCATTTTCATTTAGAAAGCAAACATTAAAGGTTTACAATGTCATTTTATTTATCACAAGGGTGATGGTTTCCAGAAACAGTTTTGTCTATAAAGTATAAAAAACAACACTCAATCCAGAATTCTGTACATTTCTAATGCTATATCTATTAGTTCTATGGTGTTGTGCCACAGAACTGTGAAATACGCAAGGAGCTATGAAAAAACAAACCACAAGATCTAAAGTGCACTTCTTCACAATTTGTAACCTAATGGTTGAATACCACAACGCAGCTTGTACCTTCCTTGGATACTTAAGAAGTTATGGATCAAGACGTAACAGGGGTCCATCTATCAAGCTGTGTTATGCCATGCCATGTCACATTATGCCTTCCTAGTGTTCTTAGTGACAGAGCGATCCTTCAAGGGCCATGCTACATGTTCTTGTGATGACTTGAAGGCAAACAGTGAAGCTGTTATCACCTCCTCTCCCCCTGACACTTGGAGTGGCATGGCCATGAACATCATCCCACGCATGGAACACTGCTTGGAGGAGAGATCTGGACATGTGGAAGCTGTCGTCCAGGAGACAGTTCTGCATACTGTCAATTTATGTATGCACTTCTGGTTGTTTATTTTCAGATGGTTTGATTATGTCAGTGTTTAATAAATGCCCCCTTACTAACAGTACTCTGTAGCTTTGGTTCTCTATAGTAAATAGCATTATACACAAGGCTTAAGCTTCGGAAGCAAGGCCTTAAAAAGAGGAAAAGAAAAGGAAATCATACTATGGCTGATGTCTTCAATTCGATTTCCTCCCCAGTCATAGAGGACTTTCGCTGGTGATGTGAGGTTTAACTTCTCAGTACAAAGATCTAGGAACTAGAAGAGAAAAAGAAAGCATGAAACCAAATGATGAATGAAAAACAAGTGAAGCAAATCCTCTCCCAATTGTTTAGATGCTTTCTCTTACAAATGCATATTTAAATGCTAGTCAGCTATTTGAATATCACATTTAAGCAACTTGTTAGTTTGTGACATATGACACCTCAGCAGTCTGAACTTGATGTACAGTTGTTAGGAATCACAACCTAGAAAGAGAGATGAAAGGATTGAGCAGGTGATGATCGATTGCCTTTGACTATGTAGAAATGCAAGATTTAATGGTGTTTTTTGCACAAATAAGGCACATCTTTATTTTTGTAATAGATCCATAACATTTCCAAAAATAGGATGAGAGGCAACATCACCAATAAATCACACATATGAAGAGAATGGCCCCATTTTGGGGCATTCTAGAATGGATTGTATTGAGCACTTATGACCTTCCTTAGAAGAAAACTACTAAATTTATAGAAAGTAGACAGTAAAAAGTAATGTGGCATTTTAAAATACTGAACATATCACTGTATTAAATATACAGTAAGCCTGTACATTCTTTGGATAATTTTAATACAAACATTGAATAAGCTTAACAAGGACTTCGAAATCCCTCAAAGGACAAATGTAATAGTGGATCTGAAAATTGACTGAGAAAGGTTGGGAAAGTGGTGTGAAATGTCAAAGGCTCAATCCTCGCAAGACTTCCACTTGTCTTCCGATGATAATACTCATTATGAACATGTATTTTCAGTCTTTTTTTTCATTAGTATGCATTTTTAAAATACATTTTAATTTGAACATGCTAAATGTGCTTCATTAACTAGTTACTTCAACTAACCATCATCCATCCATCATCAGAAAGTTGCTTATTCCTTGAATTCTCTTTAAATGTTGATTTTATAATATAGACTGAAAATGTTTAAACTTGTAACATATTTGAGAACCACAAAATTCATGTCTGTTTAAACTACTAGAGAGTTTAGTACACTAAGTAATCTAGTTACGTTCATCAATATAGACTTTAAATCTGTAGGGTTCTGGAGAGAAAACCATGGAACTTTATTTATAAATAAACGTATCCAACCATACACAACAGGGTAACCCAAGAATCAGTACACCATATGTCACCACTTTGTAAAGTGCAATACATTCTAATGTCCAGATTTCAATATATGTAATTTTAAGTAAATAATGTATTTAATTATGATTCACTTTACATTTGGTATTTAATGGACTGTATGTCTCATGTGGCTTGAGCATGGCACTCATACTGCCAAAGTCTGTGGTTCTTCTTTGTCTGTTCTCAATGAGGAAGGGAGCTGGGCACCCAATCCCATTACTTGCCCATGAGAAGAGTGGCACTGGTTCCCCCTACAGCCAGAATCAGTACTGGGACTGCATTTATACTGTATATACTGTATACAGATATACACATACATACACATATAATTTATATTTAAAGTTTGATCAGTTCCTAACGGCAGTGCATTCTCAAGTTTTATGGATATATTTAATACATACATGGTCTATCACCATATATTACAGTAAACCATTACAATGAAAACATTAAATCAGAAATGTAACAAAGCTAAATTCAAAATGTCATGCGATGGCCTGGGGCAGATTCTAAACAGAGCGAGTGTCAGAAATTTCTAATCGAGGGAGGCAGAGTTCCATAATGGGGCACAAAGGAAAAGGGATCTGTTAATTCCAGTTGGTTTATTTCCACTGGTTCATCGACCAGGATTAAGTTCAGATTAGATTAATATGCACTTCATACTCACTGAACTAAGAAAAGGAGAAGAATCCTACAGTTTCTTATTTCACCAACATAAGCATACTGTGAGTAAAATGAAATGCACACTTACAATTTAGTAGATTTTAAAGAAGATAGACTTTAGTTCACTTTTTACATTCCAACAGGCAGCTGACCTAATGCTACTTGTTGTTCAGGTTATTTTAACTCAGATCTAGTATTTATTGTTTCAAAACTGACAGCTTCAGTAATAGCTCCAAGACACTGTAGAAAAACCCAATCTCTGTGATTCATTTTGAAGAATCTTTTTATATTAACTGATTATGCATTCTCCTGTTTCTTATGTGTTGTATTCACTTGTTATTTTCAGTAATTGCTCTTAGAAATGTAAAATGAGAAAATGGTTTGTGTGTTGTTATTTTAAAGTAGCAAAAATGATTGTTGTTGAGTGTGCATTGAAGACTAATAAAAGAAAAAAAGTCTGATACAATATAAAAAAACTCTTGTCAAGGTGAATGTCGGTCTACACCTGGTTACTTCTCCAGAATAACACAGAGCATTCCAAGTAAGAATGTTTGAGCCCACTGTTTTACCTTTTCCATCTGATCCTTCGCAGAGGTGACCTCATAACCAGTCCTCCCCGTTCCGTTCTTAAATACTAGAACCCTCATGGCTGTCTTCTCACTCAGTCGTCTCAAACGCTGCGAGAGGCTGACTTTGGTTTTTCCACGTTTGGCATCATTAGGGAGCACCACGCCGTTCATCGTCCAACTAGCCTCCTTGGCCAATGACAGATGGTCTGGAAGAAAAGGTAAAGACAATATTTGGCTAGAAAAACTGAAGTACCCATCCCCCTCCCGTTTTAACATACATTGGCCATACTCCACATCTATGTGCATATCATCAAAATACTACCATCAGCTCCCACTAAGCACAACATAAGCTGTAGCAAGCTGGCCGTGCTGATAGCGGGCATAAATCATTGTTCCTGAAGGGAGCAGATGTTCAGGGTATGAAAGAGTAATACCACAATTTAGCCATAATTAAAATTCACCTTAGCATGCCTCTCTCACTAATCAGCTGATTATTTAGTTACTCACCCACACTGCCATTTCTTTTGACCCCTTTTTCATTCTGCTGGCTCATAAGAAGTATACACTTAAAGTCAAAATATTCCAACTTTTCATATGTATAGAGTTTCATAAGTATAGAGTTTATTTTGATTAAGTTCACATCTTATGTAGGACTGACTGGTACATCTACTCAAATCACTTCTAAAATATTTTTGGCGTACCTAATTTCTTTTTTCATTGAATGGAACAAAATGAAAATATAGATAGTCGGCCTGCAAGATACAAAGAATCAAGTACATTAGATGTTAATTTTATACTGAAAGTCGTGAGGAACATAATAGGGTTTCGGCTGTGGCAACTTTTTCAGGCATGTGAAGACCTGAAAAAGGCCAAAGAAGGTTCCACAACTGAAACCTTGGTTTTCTTCTCCTTTTCTGCTTTTCAGTGCATTAACAACCTCTACTTATTCCAAAATAAAAATGAAAATGGCTTGAAAATGAACATACTTGTGACTGTAGTATTGAAATCAGACTGTGCTTTTTCATGTCGGCTAATGGCAATGTGTTGTGTCTTTTTTGACACCTGCTAAGAACTGAATCCTGCTTGTTATCTAATCCTGTAAGTTAATTAAGTTTTCATAATGGCAAATAAATATTACTTGGATTTTCATTGTTCATTGTTCAGGTCTAACCTCTAAATAAGAACTTACACATTTAGTATTTGCACCAATGTTAATGTAATATCTCAATTTTGAATAAGGAGTAAAAAAGGCATTTCTGTTTCTTTCGTATCAGATAGGTTTTCCAAATTGGCTGGTCAACCACACCTGGTTTAAATGGAAACTGGAAAAAGCTGCTGTTATTCTTGATGTCTTCAACAGAAGAAATGATAATAGTATTTCACTTTACTCTGAGTAAATTCAAAACAAACATTGAATTGTATTCCTACTTTTAATACCCTTTGAATAAAATTACAGACATGATAAAATTCATTGGTCTTGAACCTAACAAAGAAGATAATCTTGCAATGATCTAAACCAGATTATCGCTGTTTAGAAAATAGTGCTGACATTATTATTATTTTAATTTAACACATCTCCACTTGGCATCTATTGAAAAATAAAACAAATAAACGCAACCTGGTCTCAAGCAAGACCAGCATTGTTGTTTGAAGCCTTGGGCTTGTTTATGAAAATGTTGAATTTAATAACCTTACTCTGACATCTTGTCAAATACATGCCTTGTTGTAGCATTGACATAAATTATGAACAGCTAATTTGCTATGCCAATCACCCTGTCTTACTGTTTTGTCTGTATTCTTAGAAGAGGAACAGTGCATTTCTGAAATGCTTTCATTGGTGAATTCACCGCACCCGTGACAAGACAGGTCTGTGCTGCAGAGTGCAGCTTGGTACACAGGGCTAGGAGGGCCACTCAGGAGGAAGATTCCTCTGTCAGAACTCTCCCTTAAACCATTACTAATGTCCTGATTAAGCACTTCACCTTTCAACACAGTCTTCAAACGTCACGAAAGATATAATCTCTAACACTGAAATATGTAGGAGGATCTGCCGAGCAATTTTATGCTTCAAAATAAATATATTAAAAAAGTTCTCATAAATCTTTCGATTCACTCAATTAAAAAAATAAGTAGAAAATAATTTGAAAGATATTTTCCCCCAGACATTAATCTTGTATTTGGCAGTTTTCTATTATTTATAATAAGATGGGTGTAATATAGTTCACTACTGTGCTTAATCTATAATTACAATATAAGTAATCCAATATTATATTAATTCATGTATTTTTCTCAAAATGTATTATCACCGATGTTGACCTAATGCTGATCAAATATGCATACACCAGGAAAACGACACTACTGTATCAATCATTCAACAACATATTTCTAAAGTAGGGCAGGCAGATAAATCCCATAACTAATGTGATGATATCTCCAACATTCTGCATTGCGTTTCTAAGCTATTCACCTTGAAGGAGTTCACATTTACTTTTCAAAGTTTTTCATTTGTCTTCTATTTAAATTATCATTCATGGCAGCACATTTAATTTTTCTCATGATATATTAAAAAAGACTAAGCTCTTTAAGATGCATTACTTTTTTGTTTTACAAATGTAATAGTATTAAGCAAAAGATGAGAATGAATTATAGGTATATTACAAATGTTTTTTTTCTGAGTTTAATGTGCCTTTAAACGGCAAATAGGAGAGCTAAATTCAGCACCACAGAAAAAAAGAATTCCTCTTTACTACTGTGCAATTAATGGGTTAAATAATACACCAGAAAGTCTCACCTTACCTTACAGCCTGTTGAAAATTAGAAAACATTCCTGAGAACATTTGCTATACAACGTAGGCAAAGCATGCTTCATTTAACAGAAGGGTTTCTGCTCTTCGTGAAATACAGAAAATGACAGAGCAATTAAGTTTTGCTGTGCATGAAGTTAGGAGTGTTACAGTGCTACCTGGCTCCTTGACTAGTATCCTGAATGTCTAAATCAGTCAGCAATTAGAAAGATGTAAATACATAATTTCATTGACACATACTCCTACAAAACAGATGACGGGTAACGTCCGTAGATCACACCTCTCTTTATCAATCAGAACTTGTCAAAACACATCAACTCACTTAGAAGAAATTGGAAAACTTTTTTGACAGGTATCACATTTCTTAGACATGCCACATAAGTCATTCGAAGTTTTCATACTTTTTGTCAAGTCACAAATGAGATAAGTATATTTGTTAAGTTCTGTGGGCTGCAAAAAAGTGTTTTAGCCCTCCATTTGTGTGCAAATATTCTATTGTATAAATCCTTTCAATATTAATAGTAATCTCAAAGGAAAACTGTACAACATATCAAAATTGCAATTAAGATGTTAAAATCTGATTAAAATTGTGAAATTAATCATAGTGTGAGATAATCCTTACGATAACTGCTTTACAAAAAAGGAAGCAGATTTAGGGTCTTTTTTATCTCAAATGAAATGCTGTTTTTATTTGAACATTAAAAGTTATTCCTTAACATATACCCACTGCATGTGAAAGTGTAGCATCCTTCCTTTACACAAATTTTAAGAATGCTAATTTCCTCATTCTAACCTACACTGTGCTCTGCTCAGAGCTCACCTAGTAGTTTTGGTCTCAACAGACAAGGCCCATCTGCCACCTGCTCCACTTTATGTCCCAGCGACAACTGTCGAGCAGCACAAAGATTGATTATCAGTCAAAAACCATCGCACAGCACCAGATTTTAGTGGGTTAAGCTTGCTGATCCAGCAAGAGCCAGTATGAAATTCTAGTGTGGCATGCCAACATTTTGGTGCTGAAAGAACAGCAGTGCATGTCGCCATGAAACCCAGCCAAAGTAACACAGCTGAAGCACAGAAGTTCCTACCCTGAACTTGGCTTCAGAAAAAGTATTCATAAATAAACTTAACAATTGTACAATTATTTACAAAACTCAGCATGTGCATTGTTCATAATGGTGCCATTCCAACAATATGAAGAGGATATTATGATAGTGTCATAGGACTCATTTAGAAACATTTCAACTTGTCAAACATTCAATGGATATTCCAACTAATAAATACAATACAGAATAATGCATATAAAATAGTATTAAATAACAAACAAATGTTTAGTTTTTAGGGTTATATGGAACACATACTGTATGGTTCCAAAGTGGAATAAACTTTTCAATTATGGTATAACTCTTTATTAATAGATAAATATCCTAATCTCTAATGATGATAATCTGTTTCAAATTAATTTTAGGTTATAAGGTGTTCAGTTCTGCCTTATATATTATTTGAATGAGATAATTATTGTTTTAGAAAGCATTACATTATTTGAGTTATGTAACATTGAAAGAGATGACATAGCTCTGGAGTCAAAATGATGAAACTTTAAACAGTGCTAAATGAATAAACATTAATTTAAAGCAGCTTAGCATCAGCTAGGTATGGGTTATTTTTTGCTTTAAATTCCAAATTATTTTAGGCGCTAAAGTCAGTGAATTGTTGAGGCTTGACTCAGAGTTGCCAGGATTATATAATAAACATAATGGATTGAGTCTGTTTAATGTCACCTAAACTAATAGAAAGATTCAATAAATCTCTGACTTAATTTATTATCTTTTCCATGTTTAACCTCCTGCAGACTCCCTAATGTCCATTTAGATCCAAATTAAATTAAGCACTGATGCTAATAAAGAGCATTAAACAAAGCTGTCAGTAGATGTTTCTTTCATTAAGCACATTATCTTTTTACTGAGCTGTAAATGAGTAAACATTCATTTTGCTGAGGTATGCAATGTGGCGTGGTAATGAGCTCGGCTCATGCATCACGTCTGATTTGGAGTGATTTTGGTACCTTTCACTTCTTTAAATGGGTCCACAAACACTTCGCCAGATGAAATATAAACATCAGCATCATGAGGAATGTCTTTTGGTTCAAATGCTTCTTCACCATTTGCCAGAAAAACCCGCCGGGCTGCAGTGTTCAGCTTGAGCTTAATGGTGCATTCTTCCAACAACTGCAAACCAAACAAGAGGTAAGGAGATGGAAGGATTATATACAATAATTAGGGGCTCAATAACAAAAATGCACAAGTATCATCTACAATATAGCTATGGCTAATATACAGGTAGCTGTAAATGTCTTGAAATTTCATTCAGCTGATGCTGTTTATACTGTAAATGACGTTACTGAATTTAATTAATTTCTGCATTAAGTGCAAGACACATGACAGCTCATCTCCTAAAACGTTTAGCCTAAAACACAAAAATAAAAGCAAACGTATATGTTTGGTGCATAGTGCTAATATTTCTGTATATGGGTAGATAAATTCACATTCACATTCCATATTAGACATTTGTACTGCATCATGAGTCAGATCCATCTGCATAATCATTTTTAAATAGCAGAGGCAACAGCACAAACAAAATCCAGATACAATCCCTCTTTTCTCACAATGATTGAAGGTTGCTGCCTGCATTCAAATGTTAGCCACGTTGTCAAACATTGTCTGCTGAGAGATTAAATCTCTGTCTTTTGTGGGCCTAAGGTGGATGTAGAGACTGGTGGAATATTTGCATTTTATCCTTGACAAATCTGACTAAATGCAACATGTCTGGAAACAAAGTGAAAAGCATTATTCTGACATTCAAGACAATCCACTGTGGAGCTATGGAAGGGTGATTATATGGAGAGGAATCACCCTTTATCAGAGTGTCTTTGGTGATGACTCCTTAATGTTCAGCAATACCTTGATGAAGTCATTCCAGAAGTATTGATGTTATAGCAGGACAACGCAATAACACATAATGCTAAGATTACAGTTACATGAAAACAATACCCAAGTATTGCTTTGGCCATCTTATTCTTCTAACATGAACAAACAGAACATCTGAGGCATGAACTCGCCAATGGCATCCACATAAGACAACCGTGGCTCCAGTTCCACAGAGGGTTGGAATAGAGAAAATTATAAGATTACCATATTCATGTTGGGGGCAGTGACTCTGGCAAAGGTACATCTTGATCCATTCTTGTAAGCAATTACTCTAATTATCCAAGGCTTATACTTAAAGACTGGAGACTTTCTTGAAAAATGAAGTGACCTCCTTCAGTGGAAAAAAAAAAACCCACAAATAATTGCATGCATGCATATGAGCTGTATACATCTTGGACATAAATATAGGAATTACAGTTAATAGGTAAAATGCTACTGAATATGAAGACAAATATTTAAAATTATATTCAGGTACATTGCCTATCAAATACATCTTAGAATATAATCCTGAAGCTATTCATTACCTTTCATCAAAACTATTTTAATGGATTTTAACAATTATATTTACAATATTCTAGCTTCTAGATGATTACCAAGTACAGTTGGTAACAAGTACTTGACAAATTTGACTGTTTTGTATGAAATACAGTACTTTGAAAGGTGGAACACCAAATACATTGAGAAGATTTATTTTTAAAATGATCTGTACATTAAGAGGTCAAGTTTACTTGTTTTCTGTGTGGATCGTGAATTTTAACAGTGTGTTAAAAAATTAATTAGCATTAGCATTGCACCTTAGCCATCCTAGTCAAGAATCATTTTCCTCTTACATACAAGTACTGTAGCTACGAATGAATAGCTTATACTGTTTCTGCTATGGCTGAAGTTCCAAGGCAGCATTTCATGAAATGAAAATAAAAGGGGAATTAAAGATACATACAGCACTAGTTGAACTTCTTATTTACGCATTCCTTTCTTTATTAAAAAACTGCGTAACAATGGACAGGTAAGAAAATGCATCTTCAGGGCCAGCTGTGTATGACACAGAAGGAATTATTGTGGTTACCTGAGCTGAGATCCGGGAGCACTGAAAGGTCTCTTGCCTTTGGAAGGCAATATGGGCCCTGTCCTGTTTATACTGTTTGATGTACTGCTGTTGCACTCTGATGCTCCCTCATTGCTTTTGACTGAACTGTTTTCATCTGAGTGGCAATCTCGAGACTGTGACCCCATTGCAAATGCTGTGGAAAGTGGGCGAGAGCCTAGAGAAAGATGTGCTGAATGTCTTCTTTTTTTACACTCCTTTAAGGTCTTGCTTTCATAAGGAGATAGGAATTTCCTGCAGATATAAAGATAATAACAGTAGTTTAATTCAAAAGCCAGTACCAATACATTTTGATGTAATAATAAACAAGGGTTATACTGTAGGTTTTCAAATCTACCATGTGCTGTATTAAATCATGGTTAAAAGCTGTTTCCTTAAAGATCAGCAATAGAGTGTAATACAGTGTCTTGTATGATGAATATATTAGTATTTCATCTACTCTTTATTTGTCCTATGAACAAATTAAAAACTGGTATGTACTTAACAAATATGATAGGTTATATACAATTTGCAGACACATAAATTAATGATTAATGTTAACAGAAATTGAGTTTTTATAATGATAAAGATTATTGAAAAGAATATACTGAATATTTTACAAATTCCAATTGCACTGTTGTAACCTTGAGTTTTTTATGTATTTCAAGATTATTTAGTGAGGATTTTATGTACACAATATATTCTGAAAAAACCCTTAGATGAACTACTTGCATAGGCTCTTTATTCTGTCTGGTTTGTAACTGGAGTTCAGTAAATATTTTTCTTTTATGTAGTGTCAAAACAGTTGAGCGTTAACAGAATCCTCACCAATCTAGTCATTTTCCATACTCTTAGACACCAGTCCCCATGAGGCCAACAATCCTTTTCAAAAGTGAAAAATGCTGCTACTCAGACAAGCCGTGCTTCAACGAGAAGTATGCGGTTCTAGCCTATCACACAGTATATTAGTAGTGAATTCACCCCTAGGATAATAACAGTTGGCAGGGGTTTAGCTTTACTATGGCTCACTGCCAGACTACTGTCGGTCAAACAGTCCCTTCTTCCTTGTTTCCACTCTGCAAAAACTATTGTGATGAATTTGCATTGGCTGGTAATACTTTTATGTGTACCATGGATCAAGCTGTGACATAACTCTTTAATCCACTATTATTCAGATGTATTCTTTATTTCTTCTTCTGACAGCCAGTGTAATACTGACATGGCATAGCAACACTGACATGGTACAAGGACCCTTTCAACAAGTGCTTTTTAAAAAAATATCTTGCCTTTTTCCTCCTACTCTAATACATTTTTAATGCACATTGGCAGTAGTTAACCTTCTTAGAGTTCTTTGAAAAATGTTACTGTAAGAATAATCAATCACAGACGCAAATACACACACATCTGGCACACATCCAAGGCACTCGGTTCCTTGATCTTTGTAAAGAAACAGAAATGTTTTTTTCTTATGCCAGTAGGGGAACTCTAATCAGACTGGGTGAGGGGCATACATAGAAGGCACGAACAATGGATGATAAGGAACAAAGCTGTGCGGTATACTTGAATTACAAGTGGTTAGTACTTAACTCTAAGAATGGGATCTTAAATGGTTTATTCTTTAGCTCCATCTATCCTCTATGTATCTATGTAGAGTACTATGAATTTAGTGAACTAGAGTATTTTTAAAAGCCAACACTTGTTAATACTTGATTTTAACTAGTTAAAGCTATCACAACAAAGCCTCATGCCTCAGAAGGGGAAAAGATTTGTGATCTATCAAAACAATTGTGATCTGTAAGCGTAAGACAGATCTATAAGTAAGACAGTTGTCTTTTATTTTTTTAAATATATAATCCAATAACTAAATAATGTGTTAATAATAAATGCACAACAACATTTACAGTATTTCAAGTAGCAAAAGATATTTAGCATTAATAGTCGATTTGGGAGTCCTCAAAGATCTTTATATATTTATACAATGAAAGAAGAAGAAACCTTAATATTAAGTAATGAAAAAAATACTTCTCACAGAATAAACCAAGAATAAGCTTTTAATACAATACAAAGCAACAAAATTTAGATTATATCAGCAAGATTTAGAATATTTATTATATTGTAGAATATTGTGTTGAAGGAAACTTGACAAAACTTCATGCTTAGAATGGTGTATAACTATTCCAATTTAATCAAGCTACCTGTCACAGGCCAGGCCTTGCTTTGGAGTTCAGGCCATGCTCAGTAAAGTTATTGCTTACCTGGGAAGATGACAAGCCGTAGATGTTAAGGTTGCATTAAACCTTTCATTGTACTTCTGCACTAACAGGTCTTCAAGACTGCTCTGGAGGGAGCCAGGGGAAGCACTGCATGATCTTCTGCTCCCTTCAGTTTTCCCAGAAGTCTTGCTGTCAGTTGTGCTGGAACTTGCTGGTCTCCTTACACTTGCCATCTCTTCCCAAAGAAGACAATTGGAAAACTGTTATTACATTCAGAAAGAGGTAATGTGTCCTCATGTACAAATCATAAAATTAGATCTAAACACCATGCACTATTGCTCTACTGTACATGCATCATGATAACAAGCTTTTCATGTTTGGTTATTATTTAGTTAATTTATTCCACCCAATGATGCCTGAAAAGTGTTAAGAGTGCAGTTCAGAGCAAAATACAGTTCGTAGCATATAACTCATATATAAACTCATCTTCTGTGCCTCAGCTCACCAAAACACCAGACTGCAGTTAGGTCATGCACCACCACACACATTTTTTAATTCTGACTTGAAATGCAACATTGACTTCATGACGTTAAAAGGACTTAGGAGAACAAAATAATTATCAACTATGATTGCCTCACTGTACACCTTACTTAGCAGACACAATATGAAGACAAATAGGTTCTGGCTGCTCTTAGACAAGAGCTCTGTTCTGGACTGTGTCAAATCAAACTCTTAACCCAGTTTCCCTTTCTTTTCATTCCTATAGGAACAGGCTGTGTGCAACCTTATGTAACACTTTAACATGACATATCTACAGTAATTCCAACACAGATAAGAACAGGCAGTTCAAGGTAGACCACATTGAAGTGCATACAACATCTTAGTCTCTGAAGACTGAAAAAACGTGAATAGAAAAATGGTCATGTGCAATGGTGAGATGAGAAGATGCATAGTGATCAACAATGGTCTTCATTCATTTATTTCAGAAGCCATGTAACAATACGGTACCATTCATCAAACATAGATCCTGACTCTGGACATAGACACTTACTGATTTTGGTTCCAGTCAAGATCTTTATTTAATTGAATTCTTAATTAAATTAGCAAGTTGCTTGGAGCCTTTTCAATTTGTTTACTTTTCTACTGAGAAGCTTAAGGAAATAACTTTTTATTTATGAAACCTAATAGTTAAAATGCAATTCCAACACGTTCAGAGAATGAAAACAATTGAAGGCTTCAAATTAATTCTAATATTAGGTCAATTAAGAGTTAAATTATGTACTATAAGTGAAAGTTCAGGTGAAAAAAAGAGCAGGTATGCTTCTCTCCCCACACAAAATAGACACACAACATGAAACATGAAACACAAAACATGAAGAACACTGAGAGAAACCTAAAACTAACTCTTCAATCTGAGCATGCTGTAGATGTACAGTACACTGTATCATTAGTTCCAATATTACAGAATGACCATAGCTATTACTTTCAAAGTTAATGCAGCATCATGCACTGCAATTACCAAACATCACAGTTTTTTTAAGATACTTTAACTTGATTTAAAATGTCATACAAATTTAATATCACTTGGATAAAAATATTAAGGTGTAAAAAGTGATTGGCAAAAGGATTATTAATGATACTTATTTAAACAAAATTAAGTATATTTTATTTAATCAGAGCTTGGCAACAAAAGGCTTGGCTACTCACTCTGACATCCCACGCATCTGCTCCCGAAAATCAATAAGAGCTGCTATCCTTCACTCTGAGGGAAGGTCACCTTGAGAACTACCTGACAATTGAGTAGAGAAACACCTTTCTTGAATCTGCATTTCATTCGCTCACTGAACAATTTCACAAATTAAGACACGGAAAATGCGTGATGTGCTGTAAAATAACACCTTTTACATTTCTTTAATTTTAACCAGCAATGCAGACACAGAACATCTGTAAGTGATACCTTTCTGGTTCCTTTCCTTTAATTTCATACCCTCCACTTTACTTACAGCGTAAGATAACACTTGAGAATTCCAATTAATATCATATAGTAGTGTATAAAAATAAGAAGGCAATAAAGAAGAGGTTACAAAAAATGAAGGATTATATTATGAACTAGGCTCCCTTTAAGTTGTTGGAAGTTGATCATTCAATTTTAAACCTGACAGAAATTTCAATAATTAAAACAATTCAACACTAAGCACACTGAAGCTTAGCTGTGTGTTTCACATTTATAATTGGTATTCACTAGGTCTATTTCTTAGAAAAAGGAAACACACTACAAAATTAGAACACTTTGAGCACCAAATATCCTTAGATTTTATCAACACCTACTTCATTGTGAAAATTTCCAAAAAATCATGTTTTTACTCAACACACAATTAATTTACTTTTTAATTAGAATTCCAGTGCTGTATGGGATTGATTCCCTTCACTAATTAGACCACACATACAAAACAAAGAAAAAAAAACAAAATCTGTTTTCACTCCATTAAACCTACACCTAAATATTTTTGGGGTCACTTCATAAATCCAGAAGATCTGATAACATACTGTGAAAAAAAAAATAGTTGAAGAAATCTAAGACACTGTTAATGGCTACATTATGATTAAATTATTTAAGTGCTTCTTTAACTTTTACATTCTTCTAATTAGAGTTAGCACAATTCTATTTCTTTCAGATGCTAATTAGTAATTAACACAGCAATCATTAGCAATTTGAATTACACTACAACTATTAGAAAAAAAAAAG
This sequence comes from Lepisosteus oculatus, assembly GCF_040954835.1. Lineage (NCBI taxonomy): Eukaryota > Metazoa > Chordata > Actinopteri > Semionotiformes > Lepisosteidae > Lepisosteus > Lepisosteus oculatus. The sequence goes on from NC_090716.1 coordinate 7,565,612, forward strand.
ATAAATCCACTTTTGTGCTATTTCTACTTAATCGGAATTTTATAACAAAAATCCCACAATTGAGATTTTCACCAAAAGAAATCCTTTATCCAATGTTAAGACTCACAATTAGAGACATTTCTGGGCATCTTTGTGAATTACAGCTGAATAAAATGAATCAGTGTTTCTCATAGTCTCTCTCTGCTCCAGGCTTAAAAACACTGAGAGTTATCTTGGCCTGTCAGAGGATGACGTTCCTTCTAGCCCTTTCTATCTACTCCTCTGTACTTCCATGTTCTCTTCTATGTACTGATTCCGGAGCAACACTCTGCATGTAACACTCTGTATTTATCTAATTTAATGGTCATCTGTCGGATGTCTTGAAAATCTGTCCAAATCTTTTTGAATTTTCGATGTAAATTCTATAGTACAGTTCTATAGTATAGCACACCTTAATTCAGATCCTGGTACACCAGGAATTGCATCACCCTATTCTGAGCATTGTGTACTTAACTATACGCCCTTCTCAATAGAAATTGGTTAAAGGAAATATTATCTGACTTTAACTACTATTATTCCTTTAGCCTTTATACAGTACCAACCAGCTCCTTTAATGTCTACTGCCTGCAGTTTAAGAATTAAGGTTGTGTTTGTATCCATACAGTAACTTCTGTAATAATTCTCACAAGCCATTTCACTAGAATCTACATTTTCTAAAGATTAAATAGGAGTTTCATCCCCTAGAAACCTATTAAGTTTAGTTTGATTAATCATTTCCATAACCTGACATGTAATAAACTTCAGTTTTATCATTCTTTTTATGAATGGGTGCTGTATTAGAGATGCTTATTCAATAGGGGTGACCTCTGTCTCAAGGATCTGTTGAAAGGTTTTGCTAAATATGCATGATGTCTCTTGGTTCTTTAAGTAGGTTACAATTGGAGGAATCAAGCCCTGAAGCTTTTAGTAACTGTGATACCTCTATACTATTATAACTCAATATGAAACTTTTCCTCTTGTCACGTTGTTCTTGAGCCGTGTTTTTGATTTCCTCACTGGTAAACACCTGAGTATTTGTAATACAATTCCCTTTCATCACCTTAGTGTTACATTTTTATCCTTTGCTATAAGAATGTGCTTTATCCTTTACAATTTCTATGGTTTTGTCAGGTTGACAAAAACATTATTATGCTCAATGTAATATTCATTTCAATTTCCTCCTTGGCCTTTGTATTCTTTTTAGCTGTGATTATAGTTAATTTAACACATTTCCTTTAACTGGATCCTATTCTTTCTAATTCATTTTTTACACAGTTTTCTTTCTCTGTGTGCTTTTCAATTTGAACCATTGCTTTATAGCTTTTTATTTGCTTATTCCAGGGATGAATCTGTAAATCCCATCTCAATCTATATTATTTAATTACAAAAAAGCCACAAAGATCATATTCATATATATTATTAATATTATTATGCAATGAATATTTATATATTATTATATTATTTATATTCACATAAATATTTTATTTTATTAAAAATTAAATGTAGCTACAGTATGTGAAGTGACAATGCAACAATTCATGTTTAAATTAGGTAGAATACTGTGTACATATAAGAAAAACCTAAGCATATCACAGAGAATATGTTTGAAATTCAGTTTATTTGATATGTAATTTGAAAAGTTGAAAAATGTACTTTTGAAATTATCCAATAAAACATGTAGTATTCATTGGTGCTTAACGTTTTTGTAACTTTTAGTGTAAAGATGGGTGAAGATTATCAAGAAAAGTACTTTGCAGGAAAAAACACAACTGGAATGTGAATAGAAAACTTGCCTTGCCTCGGTAAACACAGTTACATAGGGAGGTCAAAATTTCCATTGTGCATTGTATTATTCATGGAACTTTTTCCAAAGTATAGAGTTTGACGTCTTACAACAATAAGAACAGTTAGACGTTACTGTACGTAAAGTTGTTAATGTAAGTAGAATCACAAGCTAAGCTCTTTTGCTCAGTCATAAAATATATTTTGAAAGATTACAAAATGCAAAGTAGTCTGTAGAAGAAATATAAAATAAATCATTTATTCATTCAAATTATTACAATTGGTAATGCACAACTTTATTTGTAGTTGTAGGAACTTAATTACTATTGTAAACAATAAAAGAGGTATGTTTACATAATTATGAGTGAATAATGAGCAAACTTAAACACAATGTGCATGATCAAAACGTCTTTCTAACTCTACAGACTGCAGATGAGAAGTTTGAATGCAATCTTAATATATTCACCACAGTATTATGAAGATAGCAAAAGTTTAAAACTGGTATAAGCATGTATTGACCTTGTATTAGATGCATGAAAAAATATAAAACTGTTTTTAAGATAGAGATCTTAAAAAAGCTGCGTAAATGAGGAACAAAGTAAAAATATTGGTAAGTAATTAATAATAATAATAATAATTGCTTACACTTATATAGCGCTTTTCTGGACACTCCACTCAAAGCGCTTTACAGGTAAACTATGCAAAACAAAGTTTAATTTATCTTGGATGGTAATCTACTGTAGTTCTTTCATTCATTTGTTGGCCATCGATTCATTGCTTATCCAGTCTACAATCCATAACTGTGTGCAGTATGTTCCCTACAATGAAAAGAATATGAAGAATATGCATTGAACTGACAGCATTGGAAGCAATACTGAGTAAAATAGCCTCCTTTAAATCATGAGACTGTTAAAGGCTTTCATCAAACTGCAACAGTACCACATAAAAGACATGGAGCCCAGAAACATTTCAGCTTCATCTCCAGATAAATGTATGCCATGTGCACCCCATAGTTCAGATGATAATTGCATTTTTCATGCAGATGTTGCCAATGTAAACTGTGAAACACTGATGATCCATCGTGTTTATGTGCACTTCATCAGACTTAAGGCTCCTCTAATGTCTTGAAGTGTTTTGGAGACGTTTACCCTGACAAGTAATCAAAGTGACACAAAACAACATTGAGTAGCTCTTAAGGTTTGCCATCCATCCAGAAAATGGAATACCAGCTTGCTGTGATGTTATAATCTCTGGACTATGTGTCTGCCTTTAAATGCCTTAGGGTCTGCATTATTTTCATGACATACATAAAGTGTTAGATCAACAGAAAACTACCAGACAGAAAATAATAAATCTTAATATCTGAACTCTAACTTATTTGACATGTGTTTTAACTTCTAAATTTAATAAAAAATATGTGCTGGAACTTGTCTGGGAAGGAAATGCAGTTATAGCAGAGCAAGCATGAAGGTCTTACAGCGAATAGTGGTGTGTGCTTCGGTTGTGTAACCCTTTTTATACCACAGCATTAACTTCAGCTGACCAAACTCTACAGAACTATAGAACTGAGAATCTCTATTATCATCATTGCACCATCTCTCAACTTTATTGTTTGCCTTGGACAAACTATGGTGACAGACTCCGCAGTCTTAAAGCAAAGGATGAAGTTGTCTTGAGCTTTATAAAGCGTTAAAAACTAAGAAAAAAATGGAATAAGAAATACAAGCTTTTTCAATAAACAGGAACAAAGTCGTAACTTCATTATACAATATGTACAGTCAATTATTCATGATAATCTACAAAAAAATTACACACTTAATATTCATCACCTCTCACTCCTCGTCACTTCAGATGATCGGCAATGCACAGTGAATATGCTGTCAGATTTCTAATTGCTTTGCAATACGTCTGAAACAGGGAAATAATTAAAGGCAAACAATCTGTCACTTGTCTGTTACATGAACTATCTATCAAAATGCTCATTAAAGAAATTGCTAATGAGCTACAAAAGACTCCACTAGAGGTGCGTTTGCAGCAATTTTTTATGACACCAAAGATCTTTCCAACTAATCCCCACACAATTAACAAATAAGACATATTTCACAATAAAAATATGCTTGCCTTTTGTTGTTTGCTTTTAAATATGATCATTCTGATTACATCATTATAAACTCTTGATAAATGAAATGTTAAAAGTGTAAGAAACTGCATTAGAAATTAATGCCTGTTGTAGATTTGACCAATTTCTGATAGAAATCAATTTAATACAATATCATTTATCAAAATAGATGTTAATTGCATGAATACACGTCCCAGTTTCACAAACAGTTGTAAAGGCTTCCATTCCATTTAAAAGTTTTTGTCTCCTTAAATGTAAAAGATAAAACAAAAAAACTCATTTAAAAATGGTACTAAATTATATAAAGCCTTCTGAAACATATAATACTGTAGTACTGTTAGTACAGCAGTCAAAAAGCAGCACTAGATATAAAGAAAATCTTCTGAAAGAGAAGCATGTCTTAGCTTTGAATGTAATTAGTGGACTTAAGTTCCATACAATAGGAAAAAAATCAAGCTAGAAATGTCAGGATATGAACTTAAAAATTTTCTTCATTAAACTCATTTAATTGACTTTAATAGACTGTGTCTCCACTGTATTTTGCACATTGGAACCTACAAATTAACACCTCTGTTTGACATTGGGTGAACAGCACAAAAAATCCCAGAAATGTGTTTTATTTGAGATTTGGAAAAACGTAATAAGCACTACTTGTTAAATCTACTCAGAGAAGACTTAAACATCCTATTTAAAAATACTAATAGTAAATCAAAATATTTTTTTGCCTGATCATCTACAATCCTTCTTATTTGTGTCATAAATTTGGGATTAAAACAAAGTCCAGACAGATAAATGTATCATCAATGGTACTAGTGGATTAAAAAAATAAAGAGAGATGATGATATGTTTGTATTTTGTTGTCCCCACTTTAAGACAAAATACAATTCAAGCAAATATTCCTGGATTATGTCAATAACACTGTCAAAAGAGGAAAGTAAAGTTAGTAGACAATTAGATTACAGTGCCAGAATGTTTCTTAGTGAGATCAATTTTATTATGTACCCATTTTATCAATTCTATTGTTTTGAAAAACTTAATGTTCAGCACACTCCCTCTCGATGGCTATGTGGCTAAGGACCTGTGCCGGTGCCTGGAAGGTTGCCAGTTCATATCCCGCAGCTGGCAGAGGAATCCTACTCTGGTGGGCCCCTGAGTAAGGCCCTTAACCCCAACTGCTTCAAGGGTGCTGTATAAATGGCAGACCCTGTGCTCTGACCCCAAGCTTCTCTCCCTGTCTGTGTGTCTCGTGGAGAGCAAGTTGGGTTATGTGAAATGACAAATTCCTAATACAAGAAATTGTATATGGCCAATAAAGTGATCTATCTAAATCTGATTTTTCTATCTAAAAACAGGATCCCTAAAATAAAATCTAGCAATTACAATAGAAGCATCATGCAACAAAGATTTGACCCTGTCAGCAGCAATACCAAAAGCTCCCCCACCTCTGGCAGCACAAATCTAGACAATAGGAGACTCCATAAAATAATGGTAACACAGGCAGTGATCCAATGATAGCAGGAGTGGGAATATGGGAACTCCCAATGCATTCAGATCCACAAAAGCATCCAGCTTTTAGACCATGCCGCCAGAACTATTTCTGCTGTTGCAAGAGCCCAGGAGCACAGTTATCATTTTGCAAAGGTTCTACGGAACAGCCAGAATACCTGTGTAGAATATTGTACAAAATACATTATTTCAAGGAACAAACTGCAGAGAAAAAGATGGAAGCATTGTGTAGGTGGCAATTTCAAAACACGGTCCAATCTAACAATACAATGTTTTGTGGCTCTTGCTGATTTAGGTACAATTTGTGTGAATGGAACCAGATTACATGAACATTAACTTTAATTCCAACTGCAATAGGTACAAATATGTCGTGATGAGACCAGCTGTAAGAAAAAAGTAATGTAACACTACACCAGTTTCTACCTTTAACATACTATATTTTAAGAAAGAGAAATAGTTAAAAATAATGTTTTGACATTTCACCTTGACTGTTCTGGTTTTAGTTCATTCTCAGAATAAAATGTTTAATATTGAAGGGTAACATCCTGGAACGATTGAGCTCGATCATAGAATAAAAAGTGTCTTTTAAAACTTTCTGTATTTTTCAATCCACACACAGTAGACAGTCATATATAGGTTAATCCTTCTCTTGCCATTTAATATAAAATATTGTTATTATAGTTTACATTCTTATCCTGTGATTTTACAGTTATATATTATTAATGCACCATTTTTGTATTCTGCTTAAATGTGTGTATGATATCTACTTGAACAGATTAAATATTTAAAGCTGTTTTTATACATTTACTCACACATACTATTAAAGTACATACTTCATTGCCATAGAAAGTGACATTGATGATCATTTATAGTCTATTGCTGGTTACTGGTAACAAAGGGGGTATAAAGTAAGGTATTACTCCGAAATCAAAGAATAATGAAAATTGATTATTAAAACTCAATATATAATTAATTAGTTGGTAAAATATTTGCTATTTTTTTAATCTAGGTTTTATCAAAGCATATTAAAAGGATGAATTGCTTGTCTAACCAAAATCATGGTTACAAAAATTTCATCTTTGTCCTTTCACTTTCTGGAAAAAGTGTAGTCCTCTACAGTACAGTACTAGGCTCACATGCTAATTCTAGCAAGAATTCAAAGGAATTATTCATTTTAGAGATTAAGATTACGATATTTTCATTTAGCACAAAAATATTTCATATATAAGCATTCCATATTTTAAAAATGCAGAATAAGAAAAATAAATTGATCACAAGAAAGATCTTACCTTCTTTAATTAGACTCTTTAACATTACATTTGTACAGAGACTTAAATATGTTGTGCAGCTGTTTCCATGGCGATGGCGTCACTACTGCAAACAACTTCCCCGTTGTGTCTCATGCTATTAAGTCCGGTTGGAAAATAGCTTTCATAAAATACCTTCTTATAATTCACACGAAACTTTTAAAATTGTAATCTTTATCTAAATAAATGCCTTTACTTTTCTTTAAAATGTAATAATTCATTGACAAAAAACTTGTATTTTTAATTGTGCATTTATTTCATTTTCTAGAGCGTGGTCCTTAATATAAAAAAGGTTTAGTATATGAAAAATAATAAATGCTTAATGGTTCTGTTTGAAATTACCCCGTATGATTGCTTAATCATATGTGCTCGATAGCTTTTATGCTATCTGTAAAATGTTATACAATTTAAAAGAAATATGTTCATGTTCATCAAAAACATGTTCTTAACCCATGTTTCCCGGGGACGTTAAAAACGGAAGCAAACATTTCATGTGGTCTGGGACGGGAATGTGTAAGTGAAAATTTGGAAAACTGGAGAAACGTTGTAATAGAGAATGGGGATGGCTTTCTTGTTTCAAAATAGCACCAATAAAAAAAGAACAGTCTTTCGTAGTTACAAGGTTTTAATGTTTAATTTAAAGGGTACGTAATGTGTGTATTCGCAGCTGTTTCGCAGTTTTTACCTAGCGTTGCAGCTCTTTCTTTAGTGAGCCAGTCGACAAGAATAAAATATCTAATCTACCCACAAAATATGGTGCATTTGCTAAAATCACATGCTGTTTTAATGCCGCTTCCAAGGCGAATTTGTGTGGCAGATTTTGAATGAGATGTACCTCACTAGGGAAATGATTGTGGTAGTTTCCATTTGTAGCAAGAAGTTCACATTTTCACTAATGAAAAAAACATTACTAGATTAGCTAGTCGTTCACCACCTACAGTGAAATGCATTCGCCAAGGTAATCTCATTTGTGATAATCTTTTCGATGGCATTTACAAGTATGGGGTTTCTATTTTCAACATTCACCTTGGAGTTTATAAATACAAAGACAAAATAATGTATTGTTATTTATGTTGTAAATCCCACAACCCAGGATTGTCAGGAACCAATAAAATAAAACATATTTTGAAGCCCATAAAATTTTTATAACGTAATTCTGCTTCTTTTAAACAGGTTTACTGACAGAGGATGTGCTAAACATGACAGATTTGTATTTTGACCGATATGACAGATGAAAGTGCTCTGCAGAAAGACTGGTATGCAGTACTTGAAGCCAGTCCATCAGATAGCTTGCAAGAGCTGAAACAGAAGTACCAGAAACTGGCACTCTTGGTATGTATTATTAACTAGATGTTTTGTTTCTAATGAGGACATACCTTATATTAATGAATACAGTATAGTAGGGGGACTATTCAGCAAAACTTGGAATCCACAGTGTCCTGGGGGATGAGAGTCATGGTCTTATCATATAAAAACATTACACTTGATCTTTTATCACCAAAGAAATAAAGTATAAAATTGTAACATTTTAGGTTACAATATTATACTTTAAACACACATTCTTGTGTGTTTAATAGACTCTTAAAATCTGATAAGTAATACTTATAATAATACTTTGTGGTGCTGCCTTGTGCCCCATACAATGTGTCAGTCCACTTTTTTATTGCATGGATGGGATCAGTAACCAGTTGTAGTCCTCTCTTAATAAGTGGGTGTTGTGGAATCTCAGGAAGTGGAAATACTGCAGTGGTCAGGGACTGATCAAAAAAGCTCACACTTGCCCTTCATCTGTTAAATGATTTGAGTGGATGGGTTCAGATCATATTAGAGTTTAGACGCCCTAATTCTATTTCTGTCCTTCCATTTAGTGGGCATAGAGAGCTGGAGGACCATTCCTTGGACCGATGGCCATTAGTGTAGGATACGGAAATCCACCTTGAGGAATCTGGCTAGACTGGGCTGAAGTTGCAGTTTTTTCTCTGACCAAATAAGACCCTGTGCCAAAGGGCACAGTAGGCTCAAAGTGCTTTTATGGGCTGAACATGTGTATAGAGCCCTAGTGGCTATATACTATACCTGATTCATGCCTCTGCCAGCAAGGATTCCATTCCAGAGAATTGTCATTCACCAATGTGAAAGGATTTTGCTGCCTTACTTAAGTCTTAAATGAAAACACAGCACTGCAAGTGCTAATCCCCCTTATGTTCTGGTTCAAGAATAAACAGGTTATCTTTCCAAACAAGAATAGCTATTGCCCTACATCCTTGCGCTTACTTGCATCAAATACATTATGAAGAACATTAGGCCGGGGTTATTAATACCTGCTAATGGAAATGCAGTGCAGCTCTGATGCCCATGGAGATCTTTCTGTGAACTGGGATGCAAAGTTCTATTATTTTTTTAAATGAAGGATAAAGTAAGATCTGTGACAGTGCATTAATTATTTTCTGTAAGGCTCCAAGGAGGACAGACACATTTACTGTTCCTAATCAAAAATGAGTTCTTTTGAGGCATCCTATAGCAGGTCACCTTTTTTTACTTTCTCACTTTACCCACAGCTCATTGACTTCAGATAACAAATTCTGCTATAATGTTATTTGTGTGAATATTGGCTATGCATATGAAATCAAATATGTTTTAGTACACTTAATAGTACACAATTGTTAGTGAAAGCACCGTAAACTCCAAGACTGATGATGCTTCAATCAATCTTGAAATTTACTTTTATTTGGAGCTAATTGTTAGAGACCTTTACATAAGAGTTTAAGCTTAGTTGGTTTGATAGCTAAAGTACTTACTTAAAACAGTTTATGTATAATGTATAGCCTCAGGAGAGTAACAGATTGTACAGTCCTTTTAAATCTAAGACTTAAAAGGCCAAAAGCATTTGGCTTTTTAACAAAATGCAGTCGTTAGTCTTACTATTTTTAATGTTACTGTTAAACGGATTACAGATATAAATCATAGAGGCAGTTTCAGTTTTTTCCAAAGATATAGTCTGCTATATAGCTTAATTTTTAAATAAGAAAAATACATAAAGTTATTGCATTTGTTAAAATCTTATGTTGATACCTGAAGCCTGCCCTCAAATTCATACTTAATGATGTTATTATTTGGATTATTTAATCTTTGAGAGGAAAAGTGCAGTTTAAGCAGATTTGTATAATCCTCCATTTGCAGATCCATTTTAATTACAGTAACTCACAACAGTAAACGAATTTCAACCTAAAAAGGTGCAAATATGCAAATTTAATATGAAATAAACTCATATTATTCTGATGAAGTATCAGTTATGGTCAGAAGTTTTAAATACTGTAGTTGAGATATAGATATGAGACTTGTTTTATTTCAAACAAGTGTTCTTCATTTTCTATGTACGGAAGCTCCTCCTTATAATTAGTCTATAAGAGGACACTTTGCTTATGCTTTTATTCATATTTTGCAGTCTTTGCCATTTTAAAAGACCTATTACTGTATCTTGAGTATCAATGTGAAATTACTGTATGGGTGCACAGCAAGATTTTTTTAAGTGTGCTTGATTTACTCGCATTTGCTTAAACAAGTATAAATAATTTCATTTAGGCATTTCCTTTTTTCTGAAGGATTATATTCTTCACATTGGAAAAAGAAGGCTACTGCTATTTCACAGTGACTCTGTAACCTTAATGCTGTGGTGTTATAAAAACATGACTTGTTAGGACAGCAGTTCTAGTGCATTGGCAACGTTAAGAATAGGACTACAGTAGAACTGTCAAGCCGCCTCTTTGAAATACAATAATCCACTCATTCCCTTAAATAAATAGAAATGGCTTGAGGCAAACCTTAAGCACAATGCAGCTGGGTTTTTTTCCCCTAATAATGCTTTAAATTAGTCATTCCTTAAACATTAGGTGGCAGTAGCGTGATGTTATTGGCCTTTGCTCTGCCCTTGATGCTTGGCTTTTTACAGAGAGCATCGATACAAGCTGAGTAAAAAATGATTGCAATTTACATTGTGGAAGGAAAATGATGTATAGCCGTCCCTCCAAGTGTTTCCCATTGCCAGCCCTCTTCATTGTATTTGTGCCTTTCCTAGCTCCATTAGCTCAAGTAAATGAATATTTTACAATGCGTGCAAGAGAGGGCAATTAAAACCCGTAACTCAGAATGGAAGAAGGCACTATTAAATTCAGGCTTTTTATTTAGCGATGTATATGTGACAAATATCTTGGCTGGATGGGAAGAGGGAGTCAATTCTGTAAAGCAGTGTCTATTGTACATGGTTTAAAATATATATTTTTTCCCTTACTCAAATGAAGTGGTAACATGAGGAAGCCAACCAAAAAACAACAGTTTTTTTAAAAAAGTCTTATGCCTTTCCTGTGTATGTTCAATTATATCACTCATTTATGTACTGTAGCTTGTTTTTAATGTATTATTTCTACCTGAAAAAGTGATAGTTGTAAATACAATTATTTAATAATGAACACTCAATGGTAGCAATCATAATTCATAATTGCAGCTACTCTTGTGCCTCAGAGACAGCACCAGTGACATTCTTTTTTAAATGGCCATCATACAAATTTGACACCTTTCATGGAGGTGTCTGGGTTTTCTTTAATGGTATTCCTAAGTGCTGGAGTGGTAAGTGTTCACAAGAACTGTTGGTGATGATGAGTGGAGAAGAAAAAAAGATAACAGTGCAAATGTGTTTCCAGCTAAGTTCTGCATTTAGTAACTAGACGTCTTTGGCAGTACGACATTTTTCTAGTTTTACTAAAAAAAGAAGGAACATGCAGTTCAAGGCTGGACTTTAGTCTGACAAATGTTAAAGGCACTGAGAAATCGCAGAACACCTAAAATCTTGCTGTTAAATACCACGGTCGACATCTGATGGAGCTCATACACATTAAAACAGGGATTGGATTAAATTTCCCTGTCATTGGCCATCTCCATATTAATGTATTACTGTGATTCATGACAGCAGTATCAATGGAATAGTATCAATTACAATTTTTCCTTTCACTGCACATAAGCTAGCTACACTGTAGAACATTTTTGAAATCAAAGAGAACCTTGTATGACAGCCCGAATTGTTATCACTGGAAGACAAAAGGTATTTTCAAGGCTAAAGTACCTAGCTGAACACTTCACACCTGTGAGCAGATAGTGTCTGTACTCTGACAATAAGATCAATGAGCATGTTGCACATATAAACCCTGCAGGTGAGAGGCAGCTATGGGGAAAAGTGTGTGTCTGAATATTATACATACAGGAACAAGTAAAGGTTTATTCCACGCTGAAAAGAGAAGAAAAGAAACAACGTTTCAGCTGTGGAGCCTTACAGTACATGCATTTGGTAAGAACCAGCAGAACAGAACTGAATCTTTCACAATTCTGCAAAAAAGTGGCTGAATATAATATGAACAAATTAGAATTTTCTACTTCCAATAGAAAATTAGTTTACACACACAATATTCTGCAAAGGCTTGTGAAGTTTGGTCCTCAGATGATAGACAACGAAAGTAAAAAAAGATTATAAAAGTCCCTTGGCTCTTTAGACTGCTGTGCACTCCTTGTACCTTGCCCTAGTGGCCTTTTGGCATGGTGGTTAGCACTGCTGTCTCACAACTCCAGGATGCTGGGTTCGATTCACCCTGGCTGGCAGGCTGTGTGGAGGGATAACAACACGTTATGCCTGTGCTTATATTGGCAGACACTCCAGTTTTCTCCCACCTCTTAAGGACACACAGGAAAGGATTGATTGGCTACTCTCAATTGCCCTATAGAGTTTACTCCCTGGTGACTATTAGATGGCTGAAAATGGCTGAAGTGCTGAAATCTTAAACTCAAGTAAAAAGGGGGCAGTTTACTGAGCATTTTGGCTACAGAAGCTCTTTTTGGAGTATTTTGATTCTGTGCTTTTATAGTGACTGTGACTGTTTCTATGTAGCATGGCTAAAGACTGTGAACAATCTTAGAGACTGAACGTCTTGTTACAGTGAACAGTCCTGTAACAAAAGTAAAGTATTAAAATACAGTATGTACATATATCTATATAACTTATAACATGAAGTTAAGATTGTTTAAAAATTTAGTAGCCTTTATCACAGAATTTAAACAGGATCAATTTTAATTCATATGTCCACAATAAATTACAATAAGTAATCTCAGAGTGTTCATTTTCAAGAGGCAGGAGAGTTTTCAAGTACAGCTGTCATTTAAACTTCAAGCAGACGTCCTTAATGTTATTTTCCGTCCAGTTAGACAAAAGCATGAGCAACACTCACTCGCTGCACACCACCGCATCCGTCGTTGTTCTTAATTTAAAGACGACGTTTCTGTTTCAGCGAGCAGCAGTTCATGCCAGTGCTGTTTACATCAAATTAACACCCTCATGCCTTTATTTCACTTACTGGCCCTCCTGAAGATAGCAGTTCCAACACTGCAGTTGTATTACATGACTTTATCATTTGCAGGGACTGCATGTGATTTCTAATGAATAAGCAGGGGAGAGTTCTGGAGGAATTCTAAAATGTTATTCAATTAAAAGTTAATAAGTAAATCCATTTGGGATTTAGGATGAGGGAGGACTTGCACTTTGAAATCTTTAGATGTGTGGTGATATACTGTATCAACAGCCAATACTCTTTCCTGACTCCTGCTGTCTAGCTTACTCTGTTCTTCCTCTTGAGTCTTCACTGAGTTTCAACATCTATTATAACTCTCTGATCTGTGTAGAATGGCTTTTTTCTGTACATGCATTCCTTATAACGGACGCTTGCTACTGAGCTAAGTACAACTGAGCACCGATCTGAAACTAACATTGCAACCTACTGAACTCTCTGCAGGCCAGCTCCTTAAACCACCCCAGCAGCTGATGCTTGAAGCTGTCCCAGCAATCAGGTGAAGCATCTTAAGATTGCTTATTAGATTAAGGTCCACGCACAATCTGTTATCATACATACAAAAAAAACTGGACATATTACATGAAGAAAGGTCCACTAATGAAAAAAGTAATTTAAAGAAATGCATTACATTTTTGAAAAAGTGTATTGTCAATATTTTGCCATTTATTAATGTTTTTCTATAGTGTAATTTAAAAGGACAACTAATACCTTGGTACAAAGGTGATCTATTTATTTCCTGTTCAGCTAAAAAACTTTATTTTTTATAATAAGATGAATTTATTTTTATCCAAACGTATTTTGTTTTGCATCTTTTGAATCAATACTACACAAGCTGGCTCAGCTATAATGTTTTGGTTGCTATAACACCCCTTTTTGACTATCACATTATTTTAAGAATGTATGTTATTTAAGACTGTTCGCGTGGGGACAGTAGGTTTTCAGCACTTGTATTTGGATCACGAACACAGCCGAGAAATGACTACTCTGCAATCATGCGTTTTAGATTAAATTGGTCAACAGTTTACCACACATGTTGACTGATTATTTATTATGCTGCCAGAAAACATGAATCTACTCTGTGATCTCATTTTCTTCTATTTAAGTCAAAAAACAAATTTGATCAGCTAGTTAGGTAATTAGCATTATGCAGTTATTTTTTGATAATATTTATTTTTGGTGTGAGGCCTGTGAGGTTAACCTGAGTGCAAGAAGGTCTCTAAGGGAATAATCATTATACTCTCAAAACCTGGCAGATATAATTAACCTTTAGACTTGGTGTTTTTAATGTATAAACCCTTGTACAGGTACAGTTACCTTGCGACCTTTTGTGTGTGTGTTTGTTCTGTCTTGCTGCTGGAAGGTGTGGCAGCTCAGGGATCTCTGGGCCGACACTGCAGTGTCATTAATTTGGCAGAATGATCAATTAATGAAGAGAAGGGCATGAAAGCGTTGACAGAACATACTACCTAATTAGAACCTGATGAACCATGTAGCCCTCAAAGCAAGGTGTGCTCTACATTTGGTAGGTAACAAGCATCTTAAAAAAGGAAGAAGCCAGCAAGTCTCTCAGGACCAATAGATGAAGCAAAATGTTAATTTTGGCATCTACCTGTATCTATAAAAGCATGATGATGTATTTCTAAATTCAATATACGTTTCATGTAAAATACTGATAATTGTGGAATTGACTAGATGTGTTCAGGAGAAATCATTTTGTATGAACTGGTGATATAAAGTGATCTTTTTTGTTAATTATATAGATACAGTATACTGTAGAAAATTATATAGGGTTCTGAGAGAAATTTTTTGTGAACCCCAATGTAATTAGGAGAATAAGAAATTCCTAGCGTGCTACCCTTTTTTAATTCAAATCATTCTTCTCTTAAGTAAGTATTTTTATTCATAACAATTTCTATATTTTGTGATACTCAGTGGTATAAGATGTAGAAGAAAATAAAAATGTAAGTGTCTTTCAGTGTATGTAAAATAATAAGTGAACCCCTAGTTTACTTTGCACTAGTAAGGAGGTAATCAAAGTCAGGTGGTTAAATAATTGGGTAACAGTCCTGTCCTTTATAATGATCAGAAACCTTGTGAGTTTGGTGATAATAGGTTTACAACAGGTTAGTGGAAACAGTATGCTATGATGAAAAGAGATTTTTGTGCACCTCAGGCGAATTCATTGATGATCAGCAGTCTGGAGAGCTACAATAAACAGTTTCTAAAATCCACTGTTAGACTGACAGGAAAAAATTAAAACAGTCCATGGTGACTCTACCCAAGACCAGTCATCCATGAATCCAAAAAGGAAGCCCTGAATAACATCTAAAGATCTGTAATAATGCCAGTGATCATGTCTCAGCCATCGTGAAAAGACTGAATGGTGGGTTTCATGGCAAGAGTGTCAGGATGAAAACATTGCTCCCTAAAAAGACCAATTCACCATCTCAAGTTTGCCAAAGTGCACCTACAGTAGGTGATACACAAGACGAATTAATTGAGAAGAGTCATGGTCTCTTCAGTCATGGACTGAAGAGTCAGAACGTTTTGGCCACAATGAGAAATGTTTTGTGTGGCAAAAGCCAAACTCCTTTTTAACAGGAGATCCTCATTGTGATCATCAAACATTGTGGTGGGAGTATGGTGGTTTGGGACTAGTTCTCTTTGCCAAGCACACTTCAGTCCAAACTCTTTCTTCATGATTATTATTAATTTGACTGATACTCCAATAAATGTACCCACATGGGATCTGAACCCAAGGCCCTCCAGTATAGACTTCAGAGCTCTAAATGCTACATACTGTACTACCACCCACAATTTGGCCAGTACCACACAAGTCTGAATGATATGTTTCACTCATAAATTCAAGCACCTGTTTCTAACTTTACAATTTTTATAGTCCTGTAACGCTTTTTTCAACTAAAAAAAGCATAGAAGAAAGATTTTATTAATATTAATTTTATTGTAGCAAAGGTTGATTTTTAATACTAAGCCATTACAATAAATGTGCTGTTAATTTCCACAAGCTTACTAATGGGTTTAGATTTTAATTGGATTCCTGTGGCTTTTTGGCATGTAAAATGAGCTGTTAGAAAAGTCCCTTTTCTGTTCAATGTTCCCAACACAAATTATTTTCTACTGAAATTAACTTGGCTCCAGCCATACACAGTGCAACTTGTATTCCTCTAGGTGAAGTAATTGCAATTCTCTGAGGTGACTGCAAGACATAGGTGTTGTTAGCAACAAACAGTAGCTATGGATTTTCTGGATGAGAAAGATTTTTATCTAATAAGTGAAAGTCTGGTTTGTGTGGTGGAATAGAAAGCACTGAATCTCAGACACTGCTTCAGAGGTTGTAAATAAAAATTAAGAGATTTTTGGATATTACTTATTTTAAACAACATTGGAAAAGTGCGTCCTATAAAGCACTGAACTTTTTACCTGTGATATGAAAAAATGAGTGCAAAACATATAGCATCAGATGTGAATATCACAAGTGTGATTGTGGAGAATTCCTTATGGCTATTGGACCAGTGTCATGCTTCCTACTCTGTGAAAAGTTGACACTGGGGGAAAAAACCTTGAGAAACGTTCCAAAGAAAGAAGACAAATGTGTGTATATCTGAACTCAGGCTAGGAAGAAAGTCGCCCGTTTCAGTTCAATAGTAATTTCTAAATTCTGAAAGTTGTGTGGTGGTTAATACTGCTGCTTCATAGGTCTAAGGTCTTGTGGCAGTTCTGGGCTGCTTTTGATAGGGAGTTTTCATGTTTCTCCCATATTCTTGTGAGTTTTTTCCCAGTGCTTCAGTTTCCTCTTACCTTGCAAATACATGCTGTTTAGATTAAAACGGTTTCTCTAAATTGGATCTGTCTGTTACATCTCCACTATGGCTCAGTCTAGGGGTGAATGGGGACTAACATATGAGCCACTAACATAACAGCCAGAAATACACAAATAATCAAAAAAAAACACTATACTATTCTTCAACCCAATACCCTCTAAATCTCTCTGCCGAGAAAGGGGTGGCAAAGCTAAAGCAAAGTCTTCTGTAAGATATCTGTCTACTGTATCTAAACTAAGCTATAACCGAAAACTAAAAAAACATGGATACCACAACAATCCCAACACTACACCACAGCCAAGAAAACAAATTTGATACGTCTCCCGTTTAACACCTTTCCACACACTCTCTTTAAAACCGGACTGCTCTCTTCAACCAATCCAAAGAGAGACCCAATTTAGGGACACACTCCCCTCCAAAAATGGACCCACGCACAGGAGGGGAGTAAAAAAAAAACAGAACGTAACAGTGTCCCTACAGTGGGCTTGAATCCCATCCAGGATGTTGTTCTGCCTCGTACCCTGTGACTTTGAGGTTAGATTTTGGCTCAAGCATATCTGTATAGGATGGAATTGCTGGTGATGATGGATGAATGAAATAATACAGAAATGCAGAAAGCAGATCACCTGCAGATATATTAGATGATGTGGCAAGTTGTTGTGCTTTTTGTCCATTATGGTTTTAATTCCGTATCATAAGACTAACACTTGCCTTACAAGAGCAGCAATATTTGCCAAAGACAGTGCTGTGAATGACAATCTTGAAATAGCGTAATTTTGATATCATGTCAGCAATCTAAATAAACACGTAATTTTAAACAGAAACTACAAAATAAAAGTTTTAGGTACTTAAAAGTATCTTCTTAATAGACTTTGAGTTGTGGAGTAGTTGCTTTTCTTAGTATTTTTCAACATTTTTTTACCATTAATTTGAGAATTAGGCAGGTTTAAATTTAAATCTCTATATTGGTAATCAATATAATCTCCTTTCCCTTTATTGTATATATAAGGAACCTTTTAAGTAAATTGAATCAATGTCCACATATCAAAGCAATGTTAAATGTAACAGAAGTAGCTGCATTGGGTTGTTTTTAATTAAGATGTAGAACAGAAGATTTAAAGTAGAGGCTCAGCAGTCCTAATACTGTAGGTTTAAATGCTTTAGATTTTGTGGATTTTAGCATGGAAGCTGCATGATAGATTTTAGAAAACTGCATAACCATTTCCTTGGGGTCTTTCTTTCCTGCTATTGTTATAGGTCAAGGTGACCTGTTGCAGAGTGTACTGTGAAATACTTCAGTCCATACAGATGGAAGTAGTTAGTAAAGTGTTTAATAAGATACAGTATTATTCATGGTAGCATTTGTAACCTATTCTTTATTATTGGTGTGAATAAAGAATAAAAGAGATGTTTTTTTTTCTGTTAACACCAATAGTAATACTTTATTAGAAAGTAAACAACAGGCACAGACACAAAAATGGCATCCACACACAATACGTGAATACTTTAATTAATTTTGACATTGGCTCCTTTATATTGTTGTTTTATTATATTCATGCTAAACCTCTAAATTAATTATTAATTTAAGATTTTAAACTCTGAGATTTCTCATAGGAATTATGGGAAAAGTGTCTGCATTATGTTCCTCATTATCCTAATCTTCCTTTTCCTGGTCTGCTTCTTTCATAGATGACCATTAAATGAAGTCTTTCTGTTGAGCACTTGAGTATTTGTACATTTCCACTCCTTTTTTATTGTCTCTGCCCTTTTAAACTGCAGAGCTTTGATTGCTGAGAAACAATTCAAAATGGATGAGAAGAGCACCTGGCATTAAACAAACGAATACAGTCCCCAATCACAATGCAGAATGTTGTTTCGGATTCCAGCTTCAAAAGCCTGCTAATGATTCTTTCAATCAAGGCATGATGTTGGTGTTTGGCTTGTAGTAAAGTTGATTTTTTTATTTCTTTTTGGTACATCCGTTTACAAAGTGGAAACAAAAAAGATAACATCTGAGTACAGGCACTCTGAATTTTAATTAGTTTTAAAAGTAATTGCTTGAAATGATTAGTTGAATTCAGTTAGTCTTCCTGTTACTTAAAATTAAAAATATAATTATCCTAGACAGTAATTGGCCTGCGAGGGACTGTTGGTTATTGTAGTTCGGTATCAACCCATGCATCATTACTCGAGTTTGGACACGGTTCAGCTTCTGAACTACAGCGACCATACAAACACAAACACACACACACACGCAATGCCCCGCCAGTCAGTGCCAGATTATAATCACCATCCGGCTGAATAGTTGCTAGAAAGGATCTAAGTTGTTTTCTGTCCCACCCCGTCTCCCCCCCTCTCCCCCAGGCAATACTAAATCATTCAATGGTGAAAACTGCAACCCTCACTATTCTCTGGGTACATCTCCGGATCTGAAAACCTGCAGGAAAAATTACTGAGTGGTTTTATAAACTATAAATACATTTGAACAGGAATGCCAAACTGGGAGCAAATGTGAAATTTCCTCAAGCTATTTTGATAGTTACAGGAAAATAGTCCTTCCAAATTGATATTAATCATGAAATGACTATCTTTTTTTATTTAGTGTTTATTTAGGAGAAAAAAATAGTTTGCACGGCTTTAAAGACAAATAAGTAGGCATCTCAGGAATCCAAAGGCTTATGATTTTTCAGCCTGTACGTTTTGTAGCTATTTTGTTATTCTCTCTTTCCCATGTGATTGTGAAAGCTTGTCTATCCTGAAGATTTTTATTCTTACATATTGTATAGCATTGCCTCAATCTATTTTTGTTTGCTTTACTCAGCCTCTTTTGGTAAATTGTCCAGAAGACGAGCAGGTCCATCAGCAAATTACCCAGAAAATGCTGTCAGTGCAGGTTGTGACATCAGGTTTTTACTGGCAGATTCTCAGTGACTCCTGTGGTCTAATTAACCTGGCGTGCAATCTCCTGTGCCTGAATGGTGGTGGCTTTTTTGTGTATCTTGTGTGCCCCCTACCCCCAACTGTAGTCCCCATCAGTCCCCACCTCAGTGCAAATAAATCTAAGTTTATTAAGGGATTGGATGCTGCTATGTTTTTTTTCTTCACTTTCCTTTCTCCCTGTGATTGGCAGTATCACCCAGATAAACAGAGTCCAGATGTGCCACCAGGAGAGGTGGAGCAGTGTGTTCAGAGGTTCATCGAAGTTGACCAGGCATGGAAGATTCTTGGCAATGAGGAGACAAAGAAAAACTATGACCTACAGCGGCATGGTAGGTCTCTACTAAGCAGTACATTGAGCTTTGAAGTGCAGAGTGCAGCCTCCATTAAATATTTGTGTGTGTACAGTCCTATCACCACACTGATTGTATCTCCTTGATATTTTACTGTGTTAACATAAACTCAGCTTTA
Source organism: Lepisosteus oculatus (assembly GCF_040954835.1). Taxonomy (NCBI): domain Eukaryota; kingdom Metazoa; phylum Chordata; class Actinopteri; order Semionotiformes; family Lepisosteidae; genus Lepisosteus; species Lepisosteus oculatus. The sequence goes on from NC_090716.1 coordinate 7,585,983, forward strand.
ACTAATAAGTTGAAACCTTTGAATGTTGATTTTCCTGCACACTGGTACTTTGACAAAACTTTGTTCATCCTATGAAATATTTGTGTTTCAGAAATTCTTGACTTCCAGTGCATCTTTATGAGATGGATCCCATAAATCATATTAATAATCTTTTGTCCATCTTAAAAATAACTACACATTTTTTATAGAAAGTTTAGTGTTTGTTATAAAAATGATATTAATTATGAGAATATTAATGATAAGAAAAGTTGCAACCAGCCAGCTTAATACCAGTCTGTTTTGTTTCCCCTAATACTCAGTATTATATAGTGAGTGAATGGTCAAACTGTACACAGCCGGAATATCCCTGAACAGAATCTGAAAAGGTCACTTCAGTTGAAGCGTAAACAAACCTAGTTAACATGACTCAATTTATGCAAATTTCCAAGATTTCCTCGATATGTCTCTTAACGCACTTGTCTAAAGGCTACTTAGAATTTATATGTGTATGTGAACGCGTGTGTGAAGAACAGTTATTAAAGAAAAGCAAATATATTAAAGAAAATATGTGAAAAGGGGGGTCAGGAGGAGCCAGTATAATGGGCATTAAACTATGTTACAGACAAGCACAGTGTTTTGTTTCCTTTATATTTCTCACAAAATGCTTTCTTGGAGCAGAGCAAGGCAGTTGGGAGTAAGAAAAGGGGGGAAATATAGGTCAGGCCTGTCACACATGGGCTACCATTACATGAAGTGATAGGCTGCCTTTCTCCCCTTGCCTGAGGAAAGAGGTCCCTCAGCCTTCCATTAGAAACTTCAATAAATGTACATCCACCCAACACCATTAATGGGGAGAGTCACTAATAGTGTATTGCCTGTGGGGAAAACACTCAGCCGCACTCGGTAACACACTCTTGTCCAGCATTGACATGTATGCAGCATTACTTTTCAAAGTGTCTGATGAAAGCACACTGCCCTGTGTTGCCTGGTATTGACTGCTTTCCTATTGTACAGCGGCACACAATCGAAGCTTTCTCTCTTGCAAAGATTTACGTCCTACCGGTGATATTAAAAGAACTTTTTTTGAAAAATATATAAATGGAGAAACAGGGATGCTATGTACCATGTACAGTAGCTTGTAAATATTGCATAGCTTTAAAGCTTGTATGTTTTCCTGTTTCCCTGAAGGTTTCTTTCTTGCCTTTATAATGAAAAATATCTCCTCCTGAACTATGCATTGCTATGCTCTGTGTCATAAAGTGTAAGTGTAGGGTGTCTATAGCAAGCTTTTTAAGGAAGCTCTGGTTTCTTTATAACATAGATCAATCCTTAAAGCTGGACTTTAGGTAGTATCCTGTCTGTTAGGGCTATTTTTGTGTACTGTTTTGTTTTTCTGATCTTTGCATGAAGGTTTGTTTTGAAAAATAACAGAATGTGAATTGGGGAGTTAAATGTAATAATTCTTCCTAATGTGGTTCAGTCACATTATGTACCCATCCTGTGTTTTAATAAAGGGAAATATGTATGATATTTAAATTGTTCTTGATTTAATCTAAAAATATTGTTGATTGCCCCACTTTAATCAAAATAATACATTTAGCATTGAAAGCAAATCTGGTAAATAAAACCAACAAACCTTCTCCTTTTTGATATTGTGGGAAGTCTTTTCACTATGTTACTTTTGCTTCATTGGTTTGTTTTATGTAATATTCATTATGAATGATGAAAAAAATATTCACATTACTGTCTAGGAAGATATGGGTTCTTTAGAAATAATAGTTAAGGATGATTTGTTCACATAACATAATCAAATGATCTAGAACAAAATGCTGAAAAATACATGTCTAAATATAAGTTACAAGCCTACATTTTTATTTCCATTCTAGCAGAATTTCTGCCATAGATACCATAAACAAGTGTGCACCAAGCAAGCACATGATGGTTACATAAAATATTGGTGCGTTTTCCTTTCTTTGTGAAAGCATGCAATTACTCAAAAAATAATTGAATTGAAAGTGAAGACATCTTAGTATAGTACGCCTAGTTTATAATCAGGCTGCCCCTGGTCCTGCATCTCTGTTATTGCAGTGTTTAAAATCACAGTTTAGTCATGCTTGAATAATTACAAATCATTTTATCATTTAATGTGCACCGTTTAATTGCCAAAATACAGTGGCCGTTTCACAAGCTGATGTCATATATCTTTCGTGTCTTAGTATGTCGCCTTAATGGGGCTGTGAAAGCATTTTTTTTTCTGTTGCTGTGAATGACCTGGCAAGACCCCTTGTAAAGCTTTATTGAGCTGAGCTGCTAATAGTTGTTTAATGTTATTCTGCGGCCTAAAGAATCTTAGTAGTTCTTGCTTTTAAGCTGCTTCAATTGCAGACCCGTAAACCGTACTGATCAGTCATTCGCTGTGTCCTCTGACCTGACAGACGGGACAATAGAGTCACAAAATCCCTCCATCTCGCATTGTCAGACCGAACCATTGTTGAAACTGCTCTTGGAGTTTGGGAGGATTTCTCTTTAAGATTCCTAACACCTTTTAAGCAGATGTTTGCAAAGGAACATGAATGTAACCTCCAAATGGCTTGCTGTCATCAGGAACCTAGCCCCTTTTGGTTACTGGTTCATTCTAAACGGGCATTTAAGTACGTGCACATATGGTCAATCACATATAATAGATTTAGAAGCTCTTTTAAAAAATATAGGCCTTTTTCTGTTTTTCATTGGTTAAGATGTTAAGACTAGGATTCTGTATTCCAGAAATAAAAGGAATACAGAAAAGCAAAAAGGAACAAAAAGATCCCCTTCAATACGTACCTGAACAAAATCATTTTTCTGTGACTTATTTTCTGCGGATCTGAGTCCTGGATGTCCTCTTGCCAACCAAGTGCAGCTAAAATAATTTCCTGATTAAAAAAATAAAACATTTAGATTTTCTTTAAGTTATCAGCAACCTAAAGCTATGACAATGAATTACATCTGTTTTCTTTTTTAAAAAGTAAAATAAAGAAGAAGCAAACTGGAGGTTTGTTGTGAAATCGAATAGTTTGCCTCTTCTGGGAACTGGTCACTTTGAGTGACTTGTTGAGGATTGGAAGAGGCAGGTGGAGGGGTTAATGGTTTGTTTTCAGATGTATATCTGCAATTTAGGTGTCTATAAAATGCCAGGCGATGTCTGATGATTTTTCTCATTATTTCTAAAGACTGGCTTGTCTAATTTGTTGACACTTTCACTCTTCACCAGTTCTCTCTGTATTTTTTTTAAGACTCCAGGGAATAGACAGTGAATATTTCATTTAAAACTACCTTACAGTCCCACTTTCATGAAGCAGAGAGCCTGCACAGGCCACTCTCAAAACCAATTAAAGAAATGAATGTTAAAAAGCAGAACCTGTTAAGTGCTAATTGCAGTTTTGTCACAAATGGTTTTATTTAAGGCTGATTGAAATGGAACGAAGTGTTAAATTTCACATTTTTAGATCTGGAATTTTTTCCTTTGCTCATTGTTAAGCTGCTGGGTCTCAGTGTTATTTCATATTGTTTACTTAGAAAAAGAATGCAACATTTACACATAAACTGTGATGTTTTTATTCTATATTTTAGGGGGTACAAAAGGAAAGTAACACTTGTTCTTTAAAGGCATGCACCTAAACCTCGCCAATAACTTTCTGAACTTGCGTTTAAATGTAAATAATTCGCTTTATGACTGAATTTGTGTAACTATGTGCAGTTTGTATTGTCAGACTACATCTACCTGTTCTTCCTTATGTGTATTGCTGCAACACTCCATCTTAGTTTTTTATATTTAGGTGTCAAGGTTTACTTACAGTGCTTTGCTAGGATACCTCACCTGTAATTCCTTATCTCTAAAGCTAGTCAAATAGAGTGAGAAGGCCAAAACCTTAAGGAGCCCCTGTAAAAAGATGGTCTAGAGAGCAGCAGCAGAGATGGGGTTAATAGACATGAAACAACAGATTGTCATGACGACCCTTCCCCTGTCGCAGCCGTGTCCCCTGGGAGCTTACAAGTGGGGCCTGCTGGAACCATGTGCTGTCAGCGGCTCCCCCAAGCAGCCCTTTGCTTAGCACTCTTCTTCAGAGCAATAATTTGCTCCCATCAGCAGCCGGGGTTCCTGTGACAGATCAAACACGCCCCCCTCAGCAAGCTGAGGCATCTTTGATCTGACTGTGTACTTTAATCCACTGACATGTGTACACACTTCTTCAGGTAGCCACCCAGGACTCCTGGTGGATTCAGATGCGACTGAATGGCTACTGTACCGAGAAGAAGCATTTTCAGGAATTGTCATCCTTTCAATTTTACACCATTTTTCAAAGATAATTTTTATTTGGTACTGCTCAAAAACCTCTGTGCTTTGGGCAGAGTTCAACTTGGATATCTTCATTATAGAGCACTTGACAAGTGGTAGCTGGTGATTGTGCTGAAAAGTTTCACAATCTAGTTTTGGCTTTGCCTTTGCAAATTCTTTGTCTCGGGTGGAATACACTATCTTGATTCTTAAGTCTGTATCAATATATTTATACACTGTTGCTTATGATGCTCAATCACATCATAAATAGGGTCCATATATCAGAAATGGGGAACCAAGGCTATTTTTGTGACCTTAAAAAACAAAATTGTAGGTAAAATAGTGCATTGGAATGGGTAACAGTAATTTATTATCTGTTCTTGCACGAGAGCCCTGCGTAGCTACAGCCCACTTTATATACTGTACACTACATTTTGCCCTTTGTTATTGTGCTGCAGTACTTGGGGAAGTCTACAGTTAAAATGCATAATGTCACAAAGATTGAAGAGACCTACCCCCTGCAGCCAGAGTGTGGACATGATATGCTGTTAATGAATTATGACTTACAGATGTTTGTTGTAGCTTCCTCTAGGTGGACCTTGAAGGTAGAATCTTTTCTTCTTGTGCCCCCTTGTGCATGTCTTGATGACTCAGTGATCAGCATACTGACTTCATATACTCATATACATATACAGTGTATATGCTGTAGTTATTTGCTGTACCACAAACCATGAGATTAAGCCACACTACGCTGAAGTATACACAAGATTATATGTGGCTTATCTTGCAGTTATCCAGTGGACTATAATGTTTATATTGCCCTGAAAGGGCAGTCTGTTCTGTACATTTGTAGACCACTTGTATGACTTTCTTCATTCTTAATTTATTATTCAAAACGAGAAGCAAAGTTTAAGGCTTAAGTTAAATGGATAAGAAACCAACTAATTAATTCTCATTTTTAAAGATTAGATTATATAATATTTAGATCTTAAATATTATATTAAACAGGCTATTTCTAAAAAGAAATCCCAGCCGAGTGATTTATAGTTTTACTGTATGAAATTAGTCAGTTATACAAAAACAAATCTCAAAACATTTTAATTGTCCTACATTTGTAGAATAATATGTGTATTTAGAAAACAAATTCAGTGCAGGATGGGAAATAATACAATCATGCACAGTTAATGACATTATTTGACAAATAGTTATATTACATACAGAGTGTGTGATTTTAGTTTTCCCTTAATTAAGGTATTGCTGCTACCACATGAGAAGCTGGTGGTGTTGGCAGTACACTGTGACTATGTTCAGTAAGCATATTTCCTCAAACTGGAAATGACTGAAAGAAACCTGATACCTTCTGCAGATGGTGAAAAGACTAATGGAAGTGAGATCTTAATTTAGAGAGTCAAGAACCTTGCTGCCCTTAATACTGTATATTGGTGCTATCATTGGAGTATTCTGTGAATCCTGTTGTACAATTGTTTAAAACAGTGTTATAGGTTTCTAAATTAACTGGTTTGAGTGTTCATTGCTTTTATAAATAAAATAGTGGAGTAATTTTTGAAAACTTCAGATGCACAGATAAATGGAAATAACATTTTCAATTGAGGTGGCAGATTATTAAATATTAAAGAATTTAAAAGATTTGCTTTACCAGAAGAGGCAAAGACAAGGTAAACTTGAAATGAGTAACTTTTTCTTCAATTATTTTGTGAGAGCAACCATCCTTTTTATTTGCATGGAGCTGCTTAATAAGCTTTCTTTCCCCCAGCAGGTGCTGAAATGTGTTACTGTCTTGAAAATGCTTGAATGTTTTAATTATATGTATACCTCACAGACCTCTAATTATATCATACTATATATCACCGTTATTGGCAGGAAATGGAACTTTCAGCACCCTTATCCCACAGGAGGCCACAGCAGTACTAACCGGTTCACACTTATCTAACAATTAGCATAAATGTAATACCCTTTGCCGAGGTATTAAAATCACTTTACAATCAAGTAACAGAAAATGTGGCCATAAAGCAGTTATGTAAAGTTATGTATATAAAGGCTGTCCTTAAGAGAGTACTGTACAACCAATAGTTAAATTAATTTTACAAACTTTAAGCCTTTTCATTACAAAAAAGTATGATTCACAATTCCTATATAAAGGCTTATTACAGATGAAAATTCCCAGATGCAAAAGAAAAACAAATGTATCTAAATTATTTATGCCTCTTGCATAAATGTCAGTCTATATTTTAAATTTAGAGAGAAAGCTTCTGGGAGGAGGGTCTCTCTGTTTGAAATTCATTCCCCAAGAAAATCTTTTATATTATTTGAATGTGCGCTGCTTTAAACAGGGAAGTAGTTTGCACGGACACAAAGGGGTGGGATAGAGATAATGCAAACCCACACGAGCTGGACAGGGTCAAGCCAGCTTCACAAAACACAGTACATACAGTATAGGTGCTTAATACTGCAGCACATCACAGGGTAAAGATGTGTTTAAAGAATTGAGAAGGTAAAAACGCAGATAATCTATCTTAGAAGAGGCCGAAGGAAACCTTCGCACCTATATCACTAAGCAATGCATTGAAGCATTTCATTCAGCGACTAAGGGTGCAGTTGTTTCTTCTCATTTACAGCTGCTGAACTGAAGCAGGGATGGCCCATTGATGCTTATGTGCGTCTTGAAGATATGACGTGGCAGGATGGCAAGTATAACATCACATGTATCACTTTGTTGTGAACAGACATATTTCCCAACAGTACTGATCAGTGCATTGGTAAAAGGGGCAGTTTTCTTTATTGATAAATCCATCTTTCATTGGTCAGTTTTATCCCCTTAAACTCACTGACAATGTATTTACTTTTAGATGAGCAAGCCTATCTATATGGATGCCGCTGTGGAGGAGAATACATGATGTCGAAAGAAGAGGCTGAAGAAAATGTGTCAGTGATCTGTTGCAATACCTGTTCCCTGAGTATAGAGGTCAAGGAATTTTGACAACTGACTGATGAAAAATGTTCCATTATTATAAATTTGAAAGATGTAATAAAACAAACATGTTTAGAAATTATATGGATTTTTTTCCACTCTGCAATGTGGTGTAATTACATATTGGTTGTAATAAGGATTTAGAAAATGCAATTAGTTAAAAATATTTATTAAAATGCTTTTATGTACAGTGCTAATGCTTTCAGAAATGCTATCATGTACATTTGTGGATGTAACATTTGAATCAGTCACTTCGGATAATCCTCCCATTTGGACTTTCTTTTAGGGTGCCAAAGTTATGTGGGGGCCATAACTAGAAAGAAAGAGAAACAAATATTAATGAATGCCGACTTCAGACTCATTAATTAATTGATTACATACAAAATTAATTAGAATATGAATTGTAATAAAAGGTTTAATTGACTGTCATTACAACCAGACAGGCTTTGGATGCAGTTTGCTTTAATTAAAAAAAACAAATCTGTATGAGCAGATGATATTGCAGTACCTTTAGGCAAACCCGCCCTCGTATCAGGGCATAAGGAACTGGCCCATAGCTTCTCGAGTCTGTGGAATTCCTGTGGTTGTCTCCCTCTAGCCACACATGCCCTTTTGGAACCTATATGTACATGGAGGGGAAAAAATGTTTTTTTTCTCCGGTTGCATTCTAAAAATGGCTTTCTAACCTTGTAGCTCTTGTTAACTTTGTTTGCATGTAAATACTTCATGGCTTTCCCAAGAACAAGAGGATCTCCGATAATTAAGTCACGTGTGGCGTCTCCACACTTTGGTCCAAAAGACCACAGTTAATGACAACTTTTCTTTGCATATGAAGATACAAGAGGTTAGACCAATGGGACAGGGTCATGGATTTATTAGACTTCAAACAGGGTCATTAGGCTGTTCACTAAAATCTGCCCTCTTGCAACAGAAACAGCACGAACAGGGCAACCACTCTCTCATCAACGTCCTGGGGTCTGCACCAAGGCTAGACCTGCCAGTAGGCCCGCAACAGACCGAGCCATAATTGACTGTGACATCAATTACAAATAATCTCATCACTTTCTGAAAGTAGACTTGTCAAAGCTCTAATTAAGTCCTTGGTCCGCTATACGTGCACGCAGGATCTACAACACATTATATTGTAATAATGGCCATCACAACCCAGAAGGAGTCTGTTTTTGTGTTTCTTAGCTTTTAACAGCCTGGTCCTTTAGCCACACAAAGAAGATGAAGATGAAGATGATGCTGAAAAGGCTTCGTCTCTGCAAAATACTACTTGCAATGTGGTGCCATACTATAGGGATGAAATATAAGTAGAGGTCAAGGGTCACCAAAAGCACCTTCTGAATATGGCATTCATTATATATTACTTTTTGTGGGCAGTGACAAATGTAAACATTAGGGACTAGTGAAAGCAAATCCTTACAATAACATTTTACTGTATTTTTCATTGATATTAGAAAATGTCTTTTTGTTTTGAAAAAGTTTTTACCTAAAAAAGAACCCTTTTGCTTTTGTAAATATTTACCTAATAAACATAAAACAAGCACAAATGTCATTCATAAACTGTGCTTTCATAAAATGCAACACCTTGTCATTCTCTGGATTTGAAGCAATGTTTGTTAACACTTAAAAGTTTCCTAAGGAAATTATTATTATTAAAAGACCTTATCTTGAGAAAACAAATAATACAGACATCTCAGTGGAAATGGAGTTTTGTTAATCAAGCAATATAGTATTATTGCACAATAATGTAAAGCAGTGAATTCTGATGGGACCTGGCAAAGGCCTGTGGACTCACATGATGCCAGAGACGTTGGGCTGCTCCAGTCAGTGCTAACTCTACTGGTGCTCACACCGTCTCAAATGACAAGTGTTTTACAGGCAGCATGGCATGTGTGGACAAGGGTTGTGATAAATCCATGCTAATAAATGTTAATTCCAAATTGGGTGGGTATGAGAAACAATTAGAGATTCAGAAAAACTTGTCCTGCATTTGTAGTGGGTTATTTCACTGGAGGGCTATCGGTTCACTCAGGTTGTCGACCAACCCTTTTGATCAAGACCAGAACTATTGTGGGAGGATATGGTCATACTGTTCTGTACTTCTTAGTGGGTCACAGATGCCAGCTGTAACTGGCACAGTGATCTTTAATTACTTAGAACAGAGTAGAATAGAGAATCCATTGCACTGTATCAACTAATTTCCACAAACATTTTAAAAAACCTCCCACTCTACAGCAGTCAATAAACTGAATCTACTTACAGCTGTGTCAAACATAAAATTAGTTCATAAATGTACTTAAAATAATCATATATATGCATTTATTAACCTGTTTTTTTTTACATTAAAATATTTTTAAAGAGGAACAATTTAGCTACCCTAATAAAGTATGGGGACATCTTTTTCAATGGAGAAAAGTATAGTTACACATTGTGTAATTTTTTGCTTATTTTTTTAGCCATTGCACAATAACTGAAAAGGATTAATACTATAGATCATATTTCAATGGGCTCTGAAACCTGATAAGACAGCTAATCTGACACAGCGAACAGTTCAAGTTAAAATATGCCGACCTCCTTGCAAGTTCACAGGTATCTCAAGTCTCTGAAAGAGAAACCCATGCTCGATGGAAGAAAAAAAAGCAGCTCTTTCTCTATTCAACTACTTTTTTTTTCTTTGCCTTGAACTCTGACAAAACTTAATCTCGGTGCTGGACAAAAGAAGAAAGCCCCCCCTCCCTTTTTCATATCCTTACCCAGGTCTTTGAAATGGCTTACTAGTTTGGTACATGGCCACAAATGTAATTGCCTCATAGCCTGCGGGTGTTCGGATAACAAAAGGTGGGCTTTAGAATAAACCACAGGTGTTACCTTTCTTGATTAAAATAGGTGATGAAAGGCTAGCGCGAAGTTCATGAAAGACAGAATAAATTATGATGACCTTTGTTTTTAGTAAAACAGAATTTAATGAAGACCACATCATCTAAATTTTGAAAGCTGATGGTTTATTCTGATCCTAAATGCGTTTTGAGTGTATCTGATGGAAACATTTCAAACAATATGTCTGTTGGAGCTGCTTTAACAGGACTAGAAGTAGGATAAGTTTGAGTGTGTGTTCTGATTATGAAATTGTACCCACCATTACATCAGTACTTGTCAAAAAAGGCCTTGTTTGACTGAAAATTAGAGAAAGTGTGAATGTTAGTGAAGTGTTTACTATATTGAAGACATTTCACAGTCAATACTATTTACCTTCAGATTTTAGAATCTACTTCTGAATTTAACATAACTTTGCGATTATAAATTTAGACAGAAATATATTAATTTAAACTGAATATTTTCTCAATATTAACATTCAGTATGTTCACTACCATAACAATTTGATGAATAGAAAATGAAAAGCTCAAATTGTTAAAATATTGGGGGGGAAAATCTACACGGTGACATACTGTATTCACAAATGTAGAATACAAATTCCATATTCAGAAAGGAAATATGCATTTTAACGTGGATCTGAGGTAGCGGAAAACATTGTGTTACATGTCCAGGCCATCCCTATAAATCTGATCTACAAGATGGTCTGCCCTTCCTTTCCACCTAGTAACTCATTTTACAGGTCATACAAAAGACAATTATTGAATTACCAGACCAAAGCAAATTTCTCTGCTTTCCTATTGCCTAATCGTGATACCCTTGAGCACATTGAAGCCTCGGGGCCTTGTAACCATGTTGTAGATAAGGCTACTTTGTTGTGACAAACAGCTTTAGATATGTTTTCAGGAGATAACTTTAAAATGCTGAATCAATTGTTTCCCTTAGCATCCTAGCATCATTTTTGTCAAATTATTTGTGATTTTTTTCATATTAATTAGCGATATTGTATAACGCAAAACATGCAGTCAGAACTGAAAAACTACAGGGTATCACTTTGCCTAACAAATCTTTTAAAATTTTATTACCATTTTCATTAAAAACACACAATTGATGTTTCATACAGCTCTTTCATTTTTACTTAAGTATTGTTGCAACAAAAATCAAAACCAAATTCATACACCATATAGTATATCCAGATTTTATTCGTTTATCTTTAAACAAATTACATTTAAAATCAAAACAAAAGGCTGTTTAGCTTGGTGCTCTGTAAACACTGACTTCCAGATAACTACTGGAAGGACATAGAGCAGCTTGGATTGTGGGGCCAACAAGCCTTTTCTGTAAATACTGCGCCTTTGTTGCAAGTAACTGTGTGTGTCCAAGCATGTGTCTGTGCAACACTTATTACATTTGCCAGAGAGGTTCCGAATGAAAAGGTAGAGTAACCCCTGCAAACGAACTCTATTTTAGCACATGAATAAACAAATTTTCTCTCTGCTTGCTGTGGCATTAGCGGTGTCCTGAGACTGATTGTAGAGAAACCGTTGCTGAGAAATGGATGTGGAGCTGAAGCTTTAATCACTGTGACTGACAGGAAGCCAATTCCTTATTTACACACCTAAGAGGTATTAAGTGACATTATCAGGTACTGTTTCTGTTTAAGTAAGGGAGAGGCTTAGTGTATCAGGGCTTTTTGATACAGACTTTGGATTAATCTGATAATTCTCTAAAGCGAGGAGATTAAAATTACCAGAAGATAAAGCATCTGAAAACATATTGTGCACTCAAATCCAAAACTAAACCAATTTTTTTTATAAATGACATTTAAATGCATCATGTTTAGGAACAAAAGTTTTTTTTTAAATAATACATGATCAAAGATTAAATGCTATATAATGCTGCAATTGTGGTACCTGTAGACACATTCTAAGAGAATACATGATTAGCAGTTTACTTTTACACCACTTACACTGCTAAATCTGTGGCAACAATAGATGTTTTTGTACTGTAGGTACAAAGATTAGATTTAACCATTCTGATATGACATAACTTAAACAGAAACAAAATATATACTTACCATTTTCCACTTCACATTGTTCCACCCTAGTGTCCTCTTATAAGATTCTCATTTTGAAAACTTATTTTGAAGATTATTTCAAAAAGGAAAATATGAACATATACTGTACAGGGACAAACAACACCAGCTCATAGCCAAAATTGAGTGAAAGATGAGATTCTAAATATTCAATTTTTCCATTCTGTTTTATCAGTTCAATACTCACATAAGTGTGGGTCTTAAAGACATCAGATGGGCCGCTAGTGCAGACTTTGTCTCCTTCTAATCCAATTACTCTTTTACAAATATTCATCTTTGGATCAAATGGACTTTTTGCAATTACAATATCTCCCCTGAGGAAAATTCAAACATTGATAATTTTAAGCAGAGTGGAATGAAGCTTGCAGTCTTCAATAAAGACTTTTTTTCCTATTTGCTCTACTAATGTGCTAAAGAAAGGACAGCTAAGATATACAATTTATTCAAATGACAAAATCTTTGACAAAGAACTACAAAGTCCTTTACAATTACTAAAATACAAAGTGTAAACTAAAAATAATCATATACTGTACATGTGGTTACTTTGCTATTAAAGGGGCATTTTATATATGTAACTTTTAAAATTACAATAGCACATGGGTATTTTCTAAAGGAGGAAAAATTCAAATTTGTATTCATTCAGTTTCTCTGAAAAGAAAAACAAACTTTGGCTTTTGGGGTTTATATAAATAAGAGGGAAAAATGCACTATGGCCATAGAAAATCCCAGAATATAAGACATGCACTGGTCACTAAAAAAAATAATAAATAGATTTACAGAAATACTGCAGCACCTACAGCGACTCAACTTACTTTTCAATTCTGTAGAAATGACGGCTTATCTTTTCTGAAAACACTACATCATAATTTTGGATAGTGGGCTCCATAGAAGGTCCAGAACACTGTGGTGGAAAAGAATAACATCTAACAAAACCCACACAAACATAAGACATAAGACAGATTTTTCTATTTAGATCATTTTGAACAGAGCTGAACAGATCATTTTGAAATCACGTGGTTTACATAATTTTATCTCACACTGTTGGATTCCAGAGAAAATTCTACAGTATGTACAGAAAACAGATACATTGACATTTTAAATGGTCCTTTATTCCAATTGAAGGTTTGACACTTACAGATGCTTGCTTAGGTTTTGTACATTCTGAAGACAAGTTTTCATACTGCAGGTTCACAATAACCAAGACACAAGACCCTCCCACATATCAGTGCAGAATTCTACCTTTCTGCTGCAGAGGGTGGAAATAGATTTCTGACTGATACAATGACACCACCAGCTGTTTATTTTAGGTTGAGGAACAGCCATTACATAATCAAGTGGTATCTTCAATGCCCTGTACAATGGCCTTTTATGTTATTTGCAATAGTTTTGACATAAATGCTGGAAATGAGCACAAGAAAAAGGGCTGGGAAGGGGGACGTACCGCAACAAGCTCTCCGATGTACTCAAATGCACAGTGAGCAATGCAGCCATACTGAATAGTGTATCCAACAAAACCCAGTGCCTTCCCCACTGCTCTCCGGAACATGTCAAGACCTGCAGCTAAAAATAACATGTTTTGTATTAAATGGCCACTGCTGCATAAGCTGTGTGTTCTTCATGCTTACTGTATACCCTTCTCGCAATTATTCCAGTATAATACTGGAAAACTAAGAACATTTCTTTGAATGTACTGACAGAGCCTTTTGCTGGGAAAGTGTATAATGTGAACTGCTGTACATTTCACACAAATTAAACTTTCCACTTTACAAACAACCCAAAAAAATATTCACAATAATATGCTTGGCTTTAACCATGGCTTTGGTTCACTGGTACTTTAAAGCCTAATCACCTTTTAAGATGCAGTACATCAACACAAACTGGTACGTTGGATTTATCTGACCAAAAAATAAGAACATGATTCTTTGGGATAACAATTATGCAGGTGAAGCTGAAAGATCTGGCACTTATAGACAGCATTATGTCAAGAACAACTTCCGTCTTTTTATTTCAAGTTGAATCAGATCAGCTCAGAAGCCAAAAGGAAGTACTGTATTACACACATTAAAGGAAGCAAAGAAAACAGTCACTGCAAAGGTCTCCAGCACTGTGAACATTAGTGTAATTTAGAGATTTGTAACACAATTGAATGTGAACCATCTGACCCAAAGCTGACTTTTTCAACAACACCTGCCAGGTGTTTGACTTATCAATACATGCCATCTTTAGGTCCCGAGTTCAGCAAAGCAGTGCCTCCTCTTGGGTAATCAATTCATTTACAAAGATCACTTTTTGCACTTTTTCACTGCATCACCAATGATGAAAAAAACTGGATCTAAATAAACTACAGCTGGGGTTGGAGCATTCAATTACTAAAGCCATTTTCTTTCATCATTGAAATTATAACAATAAGGTTTAATTTTGGAAAGCAATGCCTGTGAAAAATTCATTTACTAAGTGAATTCTTAGGATTTTTGCAGTCACAGGGCTAATTCATACTGCAAACATAAGATTAGCAAATCTGGATTTGTTTCTGCCTTATTGATTATAGCTAGATACTCTTTTCCTTCTGGACCAGGAATTATATTTATTTTACGGCATAAGACTCCTTTGTAACATGTGAGACATCTAAAGAAACTCCTCCTAGTTTTAAAATAGAATGAGAGAAAACCCGAGTACGGTATTATTAGAAAAAATTGACAACATTTATGTTTATTATTTTAAGTCCTACAGGAGTAAAAAAAGTTTTACTTTTAACTTAATCTTCCTTTTAAAAGAAGCACAGTAACTTTGCCCTCATGAAAAATGAATAGGAGGCAATGCTTCGCAACCAGTTGTTTGTCAGTCATTTCATAATGAATTCTGCACTTTCTTCACATCATTTCTGCTGATAGCATTAATCATGGCAAGCAGTGCGGAAATCACTTTGAGCTTTATGAATGACATCCCAGAGATGGGAAAGGATTAGTTCTCAGTCGCTGCCAGTTATAGCGCCAGGTGGCTTTTTCTGCAGCGAAGGTGTTACCGATAATCCCATTACACTGGTACTAAATCTCACAGACATCAAAATTATCGCCGAGGTTCCTTTTCATCCCATCTCTTTCCAAATGACTGGAAGTCGCTTCACCTGAAAGAAGTCAAATCTGCAGGCAGCTGCTGTTTTAGCAGCCAGCAGACTCACCGAGAATGCCAATCTTGATCCAATTTCGCTGTGCCGGTGGCCCCTTATTCCCCGTCCAATAATACATCTGTTAGAAAATCCTACAGCTACAAATCAAGTTTAATCCTAGCAAGGACCTCATGTTGATCTTGTCTTCCAAACATGCAGCAGGTTTCTCCGTCTATCTCTGACAGCCTCTTGGGACTGCCCTTAAATCCCAGATCTGCTTAGAAGAATAGGGTAGGGATCACAAAACATGACCCCAGAACCTTGATATGACTATATTCCGACCCTTGGGCATTCATTGTAGGTGAAGATTAGAACTTTGCATAATAAGATTACACGGCAAGTGAATGATATCAAGGGACAATCCATATGCAGCCGCCTGGTTTTCTATAGACAGTCTGAACTTCGTAATATGCAACACAGAAGGAAAAGAGCTTGCTCTTTCTTCTAGAAATAAAACGGATTCGTATAAATTAGCTGGCCATTCCCAGTCGCAGAAATCTCCGATTAGATCTCTATTACTGACAGCCTTTATGTAGTTAGAACAAATGCCATCTTCTCTTTAATTCTCTGGCTCGGTTGCAGGGGCAGTCTTTAATTGAAATGCACATTATATTATAGCAAGAAATTAACACCTTGTCTTCCTTAATCCTGGATTACAAATGACTGTGTACATAATAAAAACAAAGAAATTAATGTAGAAATCTTGCTTAACCATCTGTGATCTGTGTAGTGAAAGGCAATTCATTCTCAAATCCCTGGTCTCAGATAAACAGACAAAAAAAATGTAGTAAAGTACTAAAATAAGAAGTTCATTCAGATCATCGACATTAAATGTTTTTTCCTTTTCTTGAGGAGGTATAAGGATTATTTATATATTTTAAGTATTCACTAAGTAAATATTTTATCAAATGGAAATAAGCATTGACCCAGGTAAAAATGTTTGTTTTTATTTTGCATATACAGAAACATCTAAATTCTATGTTGCAACTTTTTTGCCTTAAACGCAAAATATGTTGCTTAATCCTTTTATAAACTGTAAACAAAACCCTGACTAAATAAAAAGGGTAACTAAAATTAAGTAGGACATATTTCAAGGTATCTTTCTTAAGAACATTGTTTCTGGATACTGAAATTAAGCATGCAAAATCTTCATTAACAATGCCTCATGGAGCACTTTCTTCTGCATTGCCATCTACAGTATGTAGATGGAATTCAGTCTTTCACACTGCTCTGTATTGACATCATCACCACAGTCCACTTTTTCTGCATCAACTTCTTCTCTCTCAGATAGGCTACACTGTAGACTGATATGTTTATTTGACAGCTCTGTGATCCACAATAGAGTGTGGGAAGCAAATCTAACACTCCCCTTCCTGATGGATCAATGTGCACAATATCCACCATCACCAAAGCTGCGTGAGTGAAGAGAACAGTATGGCTCATTGGGAAACAACTCTGAAGTACACTAGGCAGGAGAGGGTGCACAAAACGCAATGCTCCAAAACAATTTCAGACTGATACAAAACAAGGGAAGACAGAAGAAACTGTGATTTCACTCACACTGGAAAAAAAAGATTAATTCATTAAGTCTGTACCTTAATTTCTCTCTGCATTTAAGAATGTTTAAATCTCTTCCTTTACAAATGCCTATACATTCCAAGAGCAAAATAAACAAATCAAAATAACATTTGCATGTATTGTTCTCAAATTTATTCAGCTTTGATAATTAATATACAATGTTCTCAACTCTACACGTTAGGAGCAATATAAAAATATTCAAACATGATATGCAGTGACAACTTAAAAACCACACACAAAATGTCAACATATTTTTACACCTGTAGTATACTGTATATACTGGGTGCAGACATAAAGCATTTACCCATCCAAACATTAGTTCACTGCATAAACGAAAGCAGCCTTTATAAAAAGCAGAAAGATTGGAATGAAGATAAGTCTTCATCTGATTATTACTGGAGTCCTAGTCAATCCCTAGATGTTTGAATCCATGATATAAATCAGTATGAAATACGCAACGCTTATCTGGCCACAAAAGTAGATAAAACGAAAATGGTAGATTTCAAAAGAACCTCATCATTAAAATAAGAAATTAGAATGGCATGGAATGAGAAGTCTAGGGCGTTGTGTAGCTAAGTAGATTACATGGAGAAAAAAAAAACATTAAATATGTTAGACACAGAAATCCCAGATGGGAGCTTGAAATAAAGGATCATCAGTGCAGTGGGGGGAATTTCCTTATGATCTCTAATTTTTTCACAGCAGAAGGTAGAAGGCAGAAGGCAAATAAGATACTGATTATTCCTTTTATACTGGTCGCTTTACATTCCATGGGATGAAAGTGTTTATAGCCTCTGTGGAATTCGCTAAACTATCAGCATAATTATAATTAAACCCCTCAAATTAGGTTTGATACCTAGTTTATAAAAACAGGAATCATACTCAGCATGAATCAAACCATGGGCTGCCTCCACTGCAATCTGAAGAGATTCTGACCATGTTCAGACTTTACAACCACTTACAGAAAGAAACTGGACATTTTGACCCTGCCAACAGAGGTACTATACCAAGACAGAGGACTACACAAAGGCGTATTGAAACTTTATAAATGTATATGGTTTTTGTAAAGCTGTTTGTGTAGTTTTACACAGCTGGTTTCTAAAATTACCAACATATACAGAAAGATTAGTAGAGAATATATTAGACCTGCAGGGTACATTGGATACACTGCAGTAAATCTTGTGTACTTCTGGTAGATACCTACAGGTCTTTCATAAAATATCCAAGAACAATGCACACAATGAACTAAACCTTTAAAGCAGACATATCAATAACAGATTTTATTATTTACTTTGCACATGAATGAAACGCACTCAGTCATACATTTAATCCAAAAATCCTTTAGTTAGCTTCAAGGAGATTTAACTTAAGTAAATTACAAAGATGCTTCTTTAAAGGTCTCCCCGTATTTTAAACTATAACTTTCTCTTCAATGTTAACTAAATAAATTGCAACTATGCTGATGACGATCTCATTTCCCCCCAGCCTGCTGTTACACTCTTGTATAGAAATATTCAAGGGAAACCCAAACAATCTACAACCTATTCAGGAAAGTGTTTGACATGTTATGACTATCAGTATTATACAGTACAATCTGATATCAACCAATAAAACTGACATAACATTATCGCATTATACACTCATAAAAGGAATGAATTGAGAATTTGGATTTTATTATTAAATAACCAATCTTGTTGCCCAGTAACATTTTAAAACTAAATATGGTATTTTGATGTGATCTTTGATTTTGTATGTTTCACAAAACAACCAATGTAACAGCTATTACTGTAGAAATATTTCAATAAGTGGATTGTTTCCTTTTCAGGCTTTTGAAAAGAAGCTATTGATTTTGCAAGGTTTTTTTTTTCATGTTATGATGGGTATCGTGTATTGTAAGTCATGAGAAATTAAATTGCCTTCATTTTCTATGGTGTTAAACGTAATGTTATCATAACATGAGAATGTTTCCAGATAAGAACGCTAAGAACATATACTACCAAACAGATTTCAAAGCTCAGCTCTCTTTAAAAAACATGTTACACTTCTATTTAACGTTATTCTTTTTGATTTAATTCCACTGATTTTCAAATGTTTGCCCCTGATTAAAAAACAGAATAACTTCAGATTTCTGTTGAAAAGTGTAATTTAAGGTACTTAATTAGCATGTTAACTCAGTGATCAACATTGCCCATTATTTTTATTTTTCCATTTCAATCACCTAAACACTAACATCAATCTGATCTTGGTTCTTTTTTCACATGATCTAAATATAAATATGTTCCAATATAGAAAGAGCCACCATCAACAGAGCTTTGTCATTGTAAACATTTGAAAATAACACAGAACATCAAATTTTGTATATTTAATTCATGTAATCACCTTTACCTGGGATCCTGTAAGTATGGTAGATCTTCAAGCATCTGAAATCAACACTCAATCTAAGTATGCTTATCTTAATTACTAATTAATTTGTACCATTTAAGGATAAATATTTATTTTATTCATTTAAAATCATGTGCTGCATCCTGTCATTTAAAATCTGCCTGTTTAACCTAACATATCCTCAATTCCCTCAATTAGATATGCCCTCAAGCTGCCTGTTGTCAGCTACAAAGCACTACAGTCTCAGGCTCATCCTATTGTTGCATGAGAAAAGCTGAATAAAAATGAAGCCATCTTCTTTGCAATCATTATATGGGCTCATGCTGTGTAGTGCTTATGAGCATCTCAAGTAGCAAAGTACCTTGTTTCTGCGCCCAGCATGGCTTCAGCAGGGAACCTGGTCATGTGACTTTAGGCCTACCTAGTCAGGTGGCTAGGAACTAATCTGATTTGGTGACTATACAATTTAATCGGCAGATCCGAAAGCCATTGCATTCCAGCCCTGATGGGGAAAGAAGCTTTGCAGTATAATGGCATACGCCTCTAAGCTGATTAGGAACATTGATGCCAATGTAATTATTTTAAATAAACTATCAATAAGAAAAATGATAATATACATGGCTATCAATTAATTAAAAGGTAACCCAAGCATTACTTTAGAATATCCTAGCAAAAACATATTTTAAACAACCACACTCAAATTTTCTTATATAATAATGTCTCACGTTTCCACTAACATCATATATTCACAATACAGCATCTTCCCGGAAAATGCAGAACTGCTGTTTTAAACATGTTATACATACAAAATAATTGACACTACAAAACTGTTCCAACAGAGAAAAACTATCCTTGTTAAGATGTGTATTTCAAACCAAGATTAAACTGTTGACAATGGCCTTGTAGAAATAACTTAGAGAGCCAGAAAAAACTCTTTATGTTATTCCCAAAGAACAATGTTAATTTTGATGACATTGCTAAATGTGTTTTTTTTTTTGTTCAGTTATAAACAAGTCCATAGAAATAGAGAACCATAGAACAACACAAATTACACTTATTTGGGGGGGGGGGGGGGGTTGGGGGGGGGGAATCCAGATTTACTATTTACTAATCCAGAAAATATTAGATTTACATTAGAATCCTGTTACATCTTGACTGCAGCACTGCTTCTGGTTGAGGCACCCTCCACCCACAAAATGTAATTAATTTATTAACTACACAAACATTGTTTTCACCTATATTATATAACTACATCTATTCAAAATCTAAATTAAGTACTATTAATAACACTTAATTCATCACTTATTCATTTGAGAAAGTGGTAATTCAGATGTAGTCTCTAAAACACATGATTCTACACCTACTGTGACAGCAGCATTATCAGCATATATAAACAGTTTAACACCCAAGTTCATCAGGTCTCAGAAGCTAAGCAAGACAGAAGGTCTTTCTAAGGTCTTAGAAAGCTAAACTGGTCTTGGTCGGCACTGGGGACTTGAGACCTTCAAGGAAAACAAGGTGGCAGCTGTTAGTGGCACTCTAGACCAGAATTTCCATTCTGTTCGTGAGTGACTCAGTCCTGTAGGAGATGCTCTGCT
This sequence comes from Lepisosteus oculatus, assembly GCF_040954835.1. Taxonomy (NCBI): domain Eukaryota; kingdom Metazoa; phylum Chordata; class Actinopteri; order Semionotiformes; family Lepisosteidae; genus Lepisosteus; species Lepisosteus oculatus. Next base: position 7,606,965 of record NC_090716.1, read on the forward strand.
TCAGATGAGGCATTAAATCGAGATCCTGACATCTTGGTAATTAAGGATTTCATGAGTTGTTCAGAAGAGTTGGGGTGTTAACACAATTCCAGTTCTAGCTTTGCACAGTCTGCACCCCCATTATAGTACAGTTAGCGAAGTAACTTCTCCCATCTCTGAGCTGCCAGTGGACATGCTGTTGGTGCATAATGGTTGTCCAAAACGAAGAGAAGATCTATGCCGCATGCAAGGTTTTAAGTGATAAAAAAAAATCACGTTTCAGGACCACAGTGTCATAACAGTGTAGACCTTTGAATTAGCTAGGCCAGGTTTCTAGCAAATGATGATTTGCTATAGAGTAAATGGCTGTTCAGTAAACGTATGTGAGAGATGACGATCAATTTTGGATACTTCCAACTTATCAGTATCCGTGCTAGACTAAAGATGACTTGTGGGAGGATATTTAAAAAATACTCAAGAACACATGGAAGAAATTTTAGCGACCAAACAAAACATTTTCATTTTTACGTATGGTTCTATGTGCATTGATTTACCTGCGAAAACAATTCATTTTTTTATATTTCATTGTGTTCTTCTGACAAAGGCTTACTGGCATTGGCTATCAGTACAATGGTTCTTTGTTTCTGCAAGTATATAGCTCTTATATCTTTTATTTAGTACTTAGCACTTACAACATTGAAAATAAAGGTCTTAATACTCACCTTGTCAACAATCTAACAAGGATAGTTGTAACTGCTCAATTCCGTGACTTCAGGTCCACCTGCAGTTCTACACCGTTTCAAAGCGCAGTGAAACGTCATACCAATAACAACCTCTATGATTGGCTGATTAACTAAGAATTCGCTTTTCGATTGGTCAGCTGCTTTCCTGAGCCCTCAGTTATGTCAACATAACGCTAAACATGGCTGCCCACATGAAGAACGTGAATAAAGCTAGTTTAAATCAAGGTGTAAGCGTTACAGTCGGAACAACTAGTTTTCAGAAGAAATCGCGCAGCAAGTTCGTCTCCATCCCTGGAACTAGACCATCCGTTCAAAATGGACAGCTTATTGTTTCTACTGGGGTCACATCTCTTGATTATGTTATAGGTTAGTCTTTTATTATCTAAGCCTCTTTGTAACTGTGCTGTTGCTTCTTCTATGCAAACGACAGACTGGCAACTTGTAAACTGACACATTCCTGAAAATGAAATAATTATTTAATGAAGTAGTCACCCTGTCTCTCTCGAGTTTATTGTCGTACCTCCTGTTTCTTAGTGCACGTGTGTGGTCTATAACTTGACATGCTATAAAATACAGTAGTGAACTGAAATTGAACATTTCGCAGTTCATTCATTTTAAGGTAGATTATAAATGTGTAACGCACGTCTACATTTTTCCACAGATTATCTGTTATACGTAATACAGTTAAATAATACCCCCATCTGCATAATATTGCAACCTAGTAACCCAGTCTTCTCTTGATACTATTCGTATTTCTGAATTGCCACTAGTGTAGGAAGCACCCTGTAGTTAGATGTGCGTATTTGCTGTTAAAAGAGATGGCAACTTTAGATTTTTTCTAGTCTACACGTAAAACAGTATCTTCCTAACGCATAGAAATGTACCTTTTTGCGCTTCCAAGGTTTCGCTGTTTACGTTTAAATCACCAAGTTTCAAATACACCCTCCCTGACTAAATTAAGGGACAGATCTTGTTAAATACGGTATAAATAAAAATGTAGTTTTAATGCCAGCTCACTACATTTTCAAACAAGCTATAATATCTGACGATTAAAAACAAATCTGATGTACACAGAATATTAAGTTATCCAGCAACAGATTTTTCAGAGTTTTAAATTTCTGAATGCAGCTACTGTACCATAGACAATATCCAGTTTTATATCCTAAAATGCATGCACACAGACAACTAAACATTTTAGCTTTTCTTTTCCACAAATGGTAATTCATAGTAGGAGAACAGATGTTACAGTGATTTGAAAATATAAAAAAGGCTGGCTAAAAATGTTAACTTTTGTTTTAACAGGAGGTGGGTTAGCTGTTGGAAGTCTGTTGTTGATAGGTAAGCAATTTCCTATATGTGTTAAAAATATTTTCAAATGTTGATTACAATACACAAAAATAGTAATGAAAAATGTATTATCAAGTAAGTATGACAGCCCTTATTACTTCAACTTTTTTCCAAAACAGCCATGAAGAGTTTTATCATATTATTGAAAAACAGTAGAAGTCATGTGGAGAAAGGGTTAAAGAGTCAAATCAGTCATTCATTTCCGCCAGATCTAGTCAAGTGATTGTGTGGTCCTTCCAGAGGTTAATTCCATAACACTTAGTATGCTTCATTTCAAGGTAACTGACTGTCAACAGGTAAGAGGTGAGCACATGACACTGATAAGATTAGCATATTCTCAGTGTTGTTTCTGTTTTCATGCTGGAGTCAGGTACTACTTGAAAAGTTTTTTTAGGAATTTAACTTTGTTTTTTGACTTAGTTTACAAACTTAGTTCAGTATTCCCTTACATTGCTATTACTTCCAGTCTACAAATGAGTTCCTTTAGAGGATTAAATGCTCTTTTTTTTCCAACCCACATTATCCTGGTTGATTTAATCAAGTAATGGCAGTTTCAGGTGTTATTTGCATGATGTAATCACATCTCCCACGGTGTGCTGGATCTTGAATGGGAATCAGGGCCAGGAGGTTGTCACCTGCATTTTTTTGTCCCCAAAGAAAACATTGTTTTGTTTCATTTTACATCATTTGTGATTTTAGTCCTGAACTTTTTTCAACCAAAAAAGACTTGATGTATATAATTAATGGAACTATTCTATTATTAATCTGTGATGACAAAAGGCTTCATAATGAAGGAGTAGGAAACATACTGCTTTCAACAAATGTGCGTCATATAAATAGCATGTTTCAAATAGTATTCTATTAATATGAATAATATTTTTATTATTTAGATATAGCATGTACTGAACTTACGAGGTTTGAACATAAAAATTCTCCGAATGCAGATGATATCCAGAATGGATTGATGGAAACCAACTAGATCAAAACTTCTACATGTGTTTATTTCTTGGCTCTGGAGAGCCACAGTCTTGAAGCTGGTAATAGGCCCTTAAATCCTCAGTAACTTCACACTTAGAACAATTCAAGACAAAACCAATGCCACAGAAACATTCAGTTAAGTCATTAACGTTGAGAGCTTAAAGGTTAAATCAAAACCAGAAAACTTTTGTGTATATCTTGGACTAGGAGGTAGTGATGCCTTTCATGTCTTGCACATAATAACCAACATAGATTATCATCTGCAGGACATGAAAGGCACAACAGTTTAAATAGTGGGGAGCTGTGAGTAGGGTTGGTGGACCAGTACGTTGCAGTTAGTGGATCGGAAGGTGACCAGCAGGTGGCTCATGTCCCTCTGGACGAGAAATGTCAAAAACCAAGACCCCAGCATGGTGACAAGAGACCTTGTAGGAGTGGCTGTTCATCAGAAGAGACATTAGACCTTAGAGACAAGGTCTTAACTAGTTGGTTATAAACAGTACGGAGACACTCTTTGTAAGAATAGAGATATTAACCTCAGTATCCTGGTTGCATTCCACATAGGTCTTGCACAGACTGACCCCCTTAATTTAACCGGTGAAGTAATTATAGCCGATCAGGTGGTAAAGTGTGACGTGGGGCTGCCTGTCACCCAGGTAGATTCTGATTCTTTATTTGTATCCTTATTTACCTGCGATCATTGTCCAAGGTGTCCAAGGAGATTTTGTGATTGTTTGAAAATGCCTCGCAGGTGTGTTTTGATTTTCAGGCACAGTGGCCCTGTTTTGAAAGCACTTAAGACTTTTGGTGCTCATGAGGCTGTAACCTACCATAAAAATATCTATTGTTACCTTAATTTATCAGTGTTATTTATCTGAGGCTCTTGGTGACTATACACTAATGCTCAGCCTTCCATGTTATGAATTATAATGTGAATCATTTAATCTAGTATAATAGAAACTGATGGCAGTGAGATACTGAGTCTACTGTACTTTCTGCTGTGAAGCCAAAGACTTTATGTATATTAAATAGCAGTAGCACATTGTAGAGCAGAAATGATATATCTATTAATGAATATTAAGATCTCTAGGTTTTACGAACATTTAATAAATCATAAAAGATACTACTTTAGCCTAAAGAAACTAGATGTTTTCAATATTTGGAATGTGATAAGATACATACAAATGTTTAAATTTAATTCTGTTAGGGCTGTGTAGCTAGTGTATTTTTTTAGGGTTCAATAAATGGATATAAAGTGTTTTAATACAGCACTGAGAGGCATTAAACTAACTGTTGTGCTTTATTGCCTTTCAGTTTATGAATATTGACAAAAGCACTGCATTTACCATGATTAATCAAACTTGATACATTTTTTTTTTAGATTTTGAAGGAGCAGAGCCATGAGAATTATAGAGATTCATGCTTGAAAATGTAGATTCTGTGTCTCTCTATTGGTAGCACCATACCAATTTGATGCTGTATTTTAGGCCTCAGGTGTAATCCAGGCATTGTTTGTAATAACTGTTATAAAATAGTAAATTATAGGAAATTTCCTCTAAGGCTATAACCTTGACTGCTATTTGTAGGTGAGTTACTGCATCAAATTGTGTTAATCTTTAGTACTTTATATGCATTATACTCAGTAATTTAACCATATAATAGTCCAACAGGTGCTATTAAGCTATTATTTTGTTGCTGTGCTTTTGTTCCTATGGGATACCTGAGTGTCTTTGGAAAGAGGATCTCTGATAGGGTAAATAATTCATACACTCCCCATGATTGGGTGATACAGGTATACAGGCCTGACTGTTTATAAGAATACAAATCGGTTTTGATTATGTAGAGTTAGAGTTGTTTTTTATCCGGACCCTTCTAGTACATGAAAAGAGAATGTGTTTTGGAGAGGACTGCATTGTAGAATTGTCTGAGAGAAGACCACACGTGCTGAATTACACCCTGAAGCTTCCTAAAACTAATGGAATTAGAGTAGATAGTAGGCCTCTAGAGTACACAGATCTTAATAACATCTAACTTGTTTTTTGTTTAAAAACAAGCCAGTTCTGCTTGTTGCCAACTTGGTCTTGAATGCACTTCTCATTTCTATGTATTTCTTTATCTTGACTTGTTTAGAGAAAAAAATAATTCTAAACACAGTTATCAATTTTATTTTTTTAATTTATTTTGACTAGATATTTAAAATTACATGAGTTTTACACTAGTTAAAAAAGTTACCAACTGGTTAAAAACATGTGCATACTCCTTAAATCCTTTTTTACAGTCTAGTGGCTCTAGAAATTTCGAATGTCAGTCAGAATAGTCATTTTAAGTTTCAGTGGAGAAAATGGATTTAAAAAACGTTCTAAATGTATGGAACTCAGAAAATGTTTTGATGTGCATAATTCACACAAATTTATCTGGAATGCTTTTTTTTTCTTTTGTAAAGTTATTTGAAGTGTGTTCATTTGCAGATGTATATCAAGATGAGTAAAGTATTATGGGAAAAGCATCCACTCCACAATTGTTGAAATGACTGATCTGTCCTGGGTCTGTCATCATTACTGTGAGATGTGTGCCCACACCTAAAACAATTCAAGTCTGACTAATGGTTTTTCTGCAGATTTCATTTGTAAGACACTATAGAAACCTCAATACAATGGGCACCATCTGAGAAGCCCCATCTGGGTGCCTTTTAGGTTCTTTGAACACGACAAAGGGCTGGTGACCTAGAAATCCATCAATAAAGGAGAGACCTTCAAATGACAAATTGAAGAGCTGTGGAATTCCTTATAGATGTGTAGACATCCCGAGCAATGGACAGAGGCATTCTTTTGCATTTTAATGTTTTCAGCAAAGCTGTAAGACTTTAAAATTATCCCTTAAACATTTGCTTTCTTTAGACCTACCAGGCCTGAAACATGTCAACAGCACTAAAACTGTTGCACCAGATCTTTTAGCATGAGTTGTGTGTTATACAAAATTGTTAAATGTAGTTGTATGTGGAATTATACAGTATGTAGAGTTTAGTTATAATGGTATTTTAGACATCTTTTGTTGTAATTACTGTTGGTGCTCTGCTTACCCTAAAGCTGCCAAAGAAGCACTCCATGGTCACAGGACTTATAGCAGGGCTGGAGATCTCAGTGTCTGCTGCTTTTCAGTCCAGCTGGATTTTCAGTTGCTTAATTAAACCTTTAATTGAACCCGTAACCTTATCAATTAGACCTTTTTAATTGTTCCACACTCTTGAACAGATTATGTTGTCGAGTAACTTCACTTTCAGTGATGAAAACAAATTAAAAAGGTCCAATTAGTAAATTATTAATTGAACTTTGGGGTTCATTTAAATAATCAAGAGCTCAGTTGGAACAAAACTCAGCAAATATTTGGGTCATGAGAGCCTGGATTGGGAATCACTGTTTTACATTGAAGCTGGCTGGCTAAGATTACAGGTGAACACTGTATACTGTACATTCATTACAACTCATTTCATCTAGGAATTTAGGAATTGAGCATTGTGCTTTGCTGGGCTTGCAACAGCCATTTTGACCCTACTAAACCATAAGCTCCACGTTCTAGTGAATAATTAATATTGAGTAAAACCCAAGCCACTTTATTTCATTTTGATTCAACATCCTATTCCTAAGCTTAAAACAAAATTCCAATGTTTGTTTAACATATGATGTAACCTATGTAACCTGTATTAACCTAATTAGGTTACATAGATCATAAACATACATATTTATTATGTTGGGTAATAAGTAAAGCAACTATAATATTGCTTTGAATGTTTAGATGTATATTTGGTCTCTTTAAGTAGTTGTACAAGAAAGTTAATAGAATTGTCCCATTAAAAGGAAATTTTGCAAGTCCTTTTGTGGTGAAATAAATATTCTGAAAGCTTTTTGTCCGTAGTGTCTCAGGCCAGTCACTTCTCAGACCATGGCCATATGGTATCTTTATTTTTATTTCATTGTTTTGAGATAACACTGTTAAACCAATGTCATGAATTATCATCCCTTATCGTTCTTCATGTAATACTTAGCAGTCATTAAATCAATTACAATCATGGACTGCACACTTTATTTGTGTCAACTGTATTAAGAGGAACATCTACTAATACCGTAACTGACCAGGTTATCAGAGGCACAAATCTTCATTGGCTCTGAAATGATCACATAGAGTCTTCTGTTTTCAGTGTCATCCCTGAAGGCCGATGATTATTCAAATTTTATATCAACAATTGTTGTAGATCCTTTTTAAGAAATGTGTTTATCCATTCAGTGTGCGGACCTGGGAAATTAACGTTCACTTCTTGAAACCTAAGTCAATGGTAATGTAGTAACACAACAGTAATCCGCCACTGTCTGTACGTATACTGTAGGTTGATGCTGTATCCAATACAGGTTCACGAGAGAGCTGGGGCTATTCCCAGCAAGCAATGGGTGCAAGGCAGAATATACCCTGGAGGGGATGTCTGTCCGTTACATGGCATACAGAGACACAAACGCACACAGTCACACCGGGGCCAGTTTTCCCAGAAACCAGTTAACCTACAAGTATGTTTTTGGACTGTAGGAGTAAACTGTAGCACCTTGAGGAAACCCACATGAACATACAAACTGCACGCAGACAGCACCCCATTTGAACCCAGGCCGTAGCACTTCAAGGCAGCGATGCTAACCACAGCACCACAATGCCACCCTCTGCCTTAAAATACAGGAGACATTTGTTATGCAAATAAAATAATAAGGCTTCAACTTGTCACATGAATTATAGTTGACACAAGGCAATACTTTTACAAGCTTATTTATACTAAAATTACAGCAACAAAAAATAAGTATTACAAAAAACTGGGGGAAGGAGGGTATACTTCTGATTACTTAAATATGACCTTTCTCTCCTTAATTTTCCCTTTTAAGTAACCTGAGGCACCCAATTATTTCATGAACGGCTTCTTCTATTAGCGTGTCTGTTTTAATTTTTTAATCATATGGAAAGAAACCTTAAATGCTGAATTCTTCACACAATTTCTCTGAGTGTCTGTGACACATGTAACGTGCAGTGATTTCTTTACTTCACTTGCTCAAAAGTGATTCCTGTAAAGTTGGCTCTCTATTGCTGTTTTTTGGTTAAAATATTTCTTTTTTTCTTTACAGAGGAAGATAAATATGACAGCTATTCGCGAATGTTACTGAAGTATTTCTTAGCAGAAGGTGTTGTCTGTGGACATTCTCTCTTCATAGCTTCTGCCAAAGACCACCCGGATGAGATTTTAAAGGTATGGAAAAAGCATGTGCAATATCTCTTTAGTTATCAGAATGCTTGTAAAAGATGCACGATTTTGTTAGCAGTCTTCTACTTAGGCTCATATGGATCACACTTGAGTTACAGTCCTGGAATGTTTCATTTTCCGCCATTTGGAAAATGAAACTATGGCAAAAGCCACTGACACTCCCATGTGCAGAAAGACAGCCTTACAGACTATAATTATCTTACAACTATGAAACTGATGGAGAGAAGCACAAGATAAAAAGACCCATCACCTACCTTAGATATCATATTTTACCACCCAGCAATTTATCCATCAACATTGAAAACATTTGCTCATATTGTAGTCAGGGCTTGAAGATGAAGGAGGCATTAAGATTTCAAACTGCTAAATTGCATTTCTTTAAAAATCTATATAGCAATGTGCAGGTTTTTGTACACTGTATTTTTAGTTGGCAGTTACCTTAAGAATTTCGGCTACTCATTTATTTGATGTTTAACAAACAATTTAGTGGCCAGACGTAAGTCTATGATTATTTACTTTTTGGTATTATAGTTAACTTTAAAAAAAATGTTTTTATATTATGTTCTTGTTTTATATCTTTTGGCCTTCTAACTTAATAAGCATAGTTGGAATAAGAATGCCAAAATAACTTTTAATGGTTTCACACATTTTTTCAAATGACTCCACAGAAGCTCCAGATAATTGTCCAAGTCTGTGTCAAAGGACAATGAGCTGGATACTCTTGTTTATTGTTTGCTGCAATGTGTTTTCTCTCACCAGATTTACAGCTTAGGTTGTTTCGGTTACTTTCATAAAACAAGGAGGAAAATAATGCATTTAACACCCTCCCACCCACCCCCGACTCAGTTTCAGTTCCACACAAATCATTACTTTGTAATAAAAGAAACATTAGACCTAATGCACCACATTTATCTTTTTTTTCCTGCTAAAGAAAGCTGAGACATTCCTATATGAGGAAGCTAGAAGACAATCCAGAAGTCCTATATGTGTTTCATCCTGCAAACACAGACTAGTGGAAACTGTACTCTTGAAATCAAGAGAGATTGCCCAGTCACACATATGAGCACATATTAGACATCATACTCCAACTGGAGGGGTATTCAGAACCTTTAACCACTGATAAACAGCCAATTAAACTGACTTTGAAGGGAGTGATGTTAAGCCTCATTAATGTTGGGCTGTGATTGGGCCTGGAGTTTATTGCACCCTGGAGAATCTAACAGTGAGTGGGGTCGAATTGTTAAAATGTTTCTTTGAACATTTTTTTTATTTGAAACAGAATGCTGTAAGCTGCTTCAAATCGGAAGACAGATGGAGAGCCATTGTAAATATTTTGATTGATACAATGGGAGGTCATCACTTAACCTCTTGTCTCTTTTTTTTTAAAAAAAAGACTTTTTGTGAACTAAAATATCTACCCCAAGGGAGACTGACCGTTGTCTTTGCAAGCCATAAAGGTTTAGATTTAGAATTCCCACTGTATGGCAACATTTCTGCTATAGCTCTGTTATTTCTGATTATGTTTTCATAAAAATCTATAAACAGAATAACTTTAATTACTGAGCCATAAAGTCTTTAACACGAGAAGCTCTTCTAGGCTACAGTATCATTAGTGGGATTTCAGACATTTATAGCCTTCCTGCTCCATCTTGTGTGCTTATATATCTGTTCACTTACTTGTGTTGTTTTTAATGAATGTTGTAATTCTTGTCACTAAAATGTCCCAGGACTTGTCAGATTTTTATCCAGAAAAGTACCAGCAGAACCACTTTTGTTGCCGTTTTTTGTAATAGAGATAATTTCTGCCTTTTGCTTAATGAGTCAAGAACCAAATGCATTGATATTGTTGAGATTTCAGAACTGAAACTCAGTAATAATGTAGTCAGTTAGCTTTTAACTTTTTGTTAAGTCTTATGTTGTTGTCCACTGTGAGTACTTGCGAGAGCAAGGAACAGCACCATAAATAAAATACTGCAGTTCAATCTGAGGAAAACAGTCCACTCACAAATGTGTCCTTTCGTGTGTGTGTGTGTTTGAGTGAAAAGTGTCTTTAAGAGTGTGGGTTTGTATGTATTCTGTAAAGTACTTGTGTATTTGTGGGTCTGTGTGTTGAGGGAGGAGTGAGTTCGAGAATAAATGTATGAGTGTGCATGTACTGTATATCAGGAAGTAAGTACGCGTAAGAAAAGCCGTGGGTATCTGAATGGAAAGGGAGTTTGCGTTCAGGTGTGCAGTTGTGTTGCTGTCAGCGGAGCGGCCATATGAGGGCTTTTCAATATAGAAGTGAAGACTTACAGCAGACTGGCGGCACCTGAGGGAGTGCCTGGTTCACCTTGCTCCTTTGTTACATTAAAGTTGACTGGTGTAAAATGGTTAATCCCCTACTGAGATTTCCATCTCAGAGCTGACATGTGTGTTAAAGGAAGACTGCGCTGTACAAGGTGACAGCAACAGGTGTGTCACTGATTATGTAAGTAGAAAAAGCTGAAACAATGGCCAGCCCAGGGAGTTAGGTGAGTGTTTAAATAGGAATTATCTTAATGATCTGGGACAGAAAACTGATCTGCAGGAAGTGCTGATTGGCCTATGCATAATCAAGCATAATGAGGGTGGCTCTTGTCACAAAACGTAGCAGGGCTAATTTGAGGTGTTATTTGTAAGACAATAGCTTGTTTTTGTTATTGAATATGGAAGGGAAAGCTCCTAAGGGCATTTATACTTCCGTTTTTTGAAATGGTTGAACTCAGATTAGTTTATCCTGTTTTCTACTCACGTTCTGTCTGTACTTCTAGATTTCATTTTTGTATGGTAAATTGGTTTATTTATAAGAAACCAGAATTTGGTATTTTTTCTCTTTTTTTTATTCTGTTAAACGTATATTATTTCCTATATTTTATTATTGATGCCAGATCTTGTTGAAGAGCTTACACTAATACATGTTAAATTGCCGAGATGTTTATAGTTTTATCTCTGTGGTCTAGTGGATCTTCTACCAGAAATTGTATTTGCTTGACTTTCCATTTGAGTTACAGCAACATTCCACAAGAGTGTGAGGGATGTCCAGTAGTGAGGCAACAGTAAATCACAGCGCTATTCAAACTTTCTTCTTCTTTAGGACTTTAATATTTCAAAGTGTACTGTAAAATCTCACCTTTATCTTTTACCAGGAACTTCCGGCTCCTCTGCTTGACGATGTTCCAAACACCAATGCGGAACACCTGCAAAAGCAAGGGAGTGATCCGGAATGCCAAGACTCTATGAAAATAGCCTGGCGCTATCAGAACCTTCCACAAGTACAGGTATGTGAACAGGGATCACTTTGTCTTACGTGTCACAACATCATATGGCACTACACTGTAATGACTTTTATATTAACACCTGTGAGCAGTACAGGAGCATGGTGGTTTTTGCTGCCCCAAAAAGACATCTGATTAAGCATTGTACATCTTCATCATTGCTGCTGGAACTATTGTTACTTCTGGTGCAATTTTAATACACCAATGTGCAACCATTTTGATAGATATATTTTCAGAGGGTGGATGCTAAGTGTATCAGATACAGTGTGCAGTGGACCTTAGGTGCAATTTCCCTTGTTGCTTTGTGTGTTTTTAAGAAGGGGGCAAAAAGATCAAAAGACTTGGAACCTTTTTTTATTCTAAGTTCTTTCTTCTTTAAGTTGTTAAACACACTGTCACAAATGAACAAGACCAATTTCAGATGACATCATTGTTTGAATTAAAACAATTTAACACACAGTGGGCAGTAGTAGTGGACATTCATCTATGATTGTGATAAATAGTGTTTTCACAGCAGTACTAAGAAGAAGATTCACAGTATATGGTGATCCAATGCATCAAAAAGACAGTTTTATGTTTCACAAATGTGAGTCATTTACAAAATTAAAAGCAAGAGCATATTTTGGATGCAATCTGTTATTTAAAGAAACAGAGGCAGGTTCTGATGCTGTTCTTTATTTCATCATTTTTTTATAGGTTTGTTCATATTTCATTGATCGATTGACAAGTCTTCTTCATAAACATTCATTGTAAGGAAATGGTTTCTGCAGAATGAATGGTTTTGAAAAAGCAAGAGAAAAGAAACGAAATGATCTGAAGACCTTTAATGACCTCAGACAGGCTAGAAGGGTTCACATTTGGGGAGGTGTTTGTTTCTGTGGCCTCTGTACAGAGGGGTAATGACATGGCAAATGTTGTAATGAGCCACTCTATAAAACTATTAAGTATGCTTGAAGCTTTTGGCTCTATTTTTGGTAGTTTATCTCAGTTCATTGGGTACAATTGGACAGGCATATGAGCAAGTACTATAATGTATTGTTGCATGCCACGCCCTTTTCTGTTTCTTGGTTTTCATACAGCACTTGAAGTAAAAATGTTGAATGGAGCTAATAAATTGTTTATCCATGTGCTAAGTGTGTGTGGAAAGCACTTGTAATTTGTATCAAATCACTGAGTCCTTTGTGGAAGCTTTTGCAGATGTAATCCATGAGAACAAAGCAGATTTGGCTTATTTCCATCCACCGTATCCATTTTTAATAAAAGATTTTTAAAAGTACACTGTTTAAAAAACAAAAGGTTGTATTTCTTAGCCCATTATCTGAATTCGTTATATTATTATTCAGTACAGGGATTAAAACAAAACTTAATTACCATCACAATGTAAGACAGAAATTGCATAAGATTGCATGTGAAATAATAGAATAAAGCTTTTTTTATTGCAGGAAAGCTGTTATATAAACCAGTCTCTCTCCAAGGTTACAAAGTGGTTAAGGCTATCTCTAAACAAAATTAGAAGGTGCAGTTCCTTCTGAATGAGCCATTTGTGTACTTGGGGCAATATATAAACTGTCACAGCATGAAATCAATTTTCTGCTTTGGTTCATCTCAAATCTGAGGTTTCTAACACATTAGTATTGCAATTAGAGGCATCAGCAGCAGAAGGTAGTCAAAAAGCCGTCTGCTAGCTGACAGATTCATTCCCTTTTCTTTCCTCCAGACTTACTCTTCAGAACTGAAGAGGTGACAGGCACAGAGCCTAATAGTCACTGATAATAAATTTATCAACTCTTAAACTTCTAAGGAATGAAAAGGCTTCACCCCAGCCATTCAACTAAGGCAGATTACTCACGCTTAGTTGATTCAGGTAGGCTTTTGCAAGCTTCCCCACTAGGCCTGGGAATTTGGTACATTGAGGCCTGTTCACAGGACTCTGACACAGACCACGCTTTTATTGCACAGTGTTTTATTATGACTAAATCCTAGTCTCCACCCAGCTTGTAGATGCTATACTCTTTCTTCTGAATTAAGAAAGGTTATCCCCTACCTTAATCCGTACTGCAATGTGGATTAAGGATACCAGTGTGCCCCCAGGATTCCCTTAGAGGTCCTTGGAAACTTCTCTTTTTTTTTCTCTTTGCCATCTTTACAAAACACCAATAGGCCTCACGAAGGATTTGCATCCTAAATCAGCAACCTGGAGTTTTTCTCAATGAAGACATCAGATCAAAGTTCAGTTAGTCAAGGCCCTTCTAAAACGTTAAGGAGGTTGTGTTGTGCACAATGAAAAGATGAGCTCTGGTAGGCATTGCAGTAATAAAAAAGCATTCTGATCCCTTATCCAGATTAAGTATAGATTATCATGCCAAGAAGAGCCTCATCTTATTTAAAACAGTAAACAAAGTCTTTTTATTCATATTATTTTAATTCAGTGCTTGCCATTTAACTGCAGGAAAGTTATACTGTGAAACATAAAAAATAATTTTGGTTTTAGAATATAATTTTTTCTTTATTGTTTAGTATTGTGAAATAATATTTTAATTATAATGTCATGTCATAACATGATTCTTTTATATCCTTCTTGTATTACAATACATGCTTAGATTTTAATCATTTACACTCAATTCTCATTAATGATATCTATATATATATCAGTGAAGTACACAGTTTGTTACCCACCCCACATACCTTTCCTGGTTTATTTTGCATAGCACCATGAAACAAAAAATCAGTATGTGACTGTATTTATGGTGGAAATGGAAATTATTAAGCATCTTAGTTTAGTTTGAATAAAATGTTTATTTAATAAAATATAATATATAAGATTTTTAAGTCCATTATAAGCTGTCTAAAGTCACCTTGAACAGCGTGAAGTCTTGGAGATACACTCATTAACATGTAAAGTTTCCTTGGAATGCCACCTTTCCTAATGTCTTGATGTATAAAGTCCTCACTTTCCTTTTCTATAATGGGACTAACGACGGCTATGAAACTTACATGCTCAAATGTAAAAAAAACATACAGTATGTAGCAAAAAAGAACTATCAGATTAAATGCATACTTGAAAGTAATCTTTATTTTTGCACCTAAAAACTTCAAAAGTTCCATGAAGAGGTTATTATTTACTAGGCAATTAGCAGCAACATTAGACGTCTATGTGCATATTCCCTTACAGTATTTAGCTGTGAACCTTAAGGCAGCAGTGGGCAGCTGTCTTTTCTATGTTAATTAAAAACCTATTTGATTCTTTAGTATGCTTTATTTGTCCAGCCATCATTGCGCACAAAAGCCTTGAAATATTTTTGTGATTCCTTGCAGACAACACTGGCATCTTCAACAAGATTTGGCCACTATTTTGATGTGTCCAAGTCAATGAACTCAGAGATGAGACAGGCTGCTAGATGTGATTTGTTTTTCCTTCCTTCTGAACTGCCTTTAGAATCCCCTGAAGATATAAGGTAGGGTTATCAACATCATTTTACAGAAAATGCATCTCTTACAATATGTATATTAAGTACCTATAAAATACTGTATTGAGATATTATTCCTGGGTAGTGGTTTATTAAAATGTATTTGCTGGTCTTACCGCAGTTTTTCTGATGGTAAGCCAGAAAATGGATGTAGGTTAAGTCCAACACTAGATTTAATCTTAAACTGTATTTTATGCGAACATGTGGTTGACTCGAAATGAGGCTGGAACATTTCCTATAAACGGTGAGTGATTAGTAATGGACAGGATAATTTGTTGTTTTATAGCATCTGCTCTGCTAATAAAGATTGAAAAAAAAACAACTTTATGCTTTTTGCGTTTAAAATATATTTCAATTTTCCAAGAACGTAAATTGGCTTGTTAAAAGCTTTGCGAATTTGTGCAAATAAAAGATGTTTGCTTTTAGGTTTTATGGTTTTTCGTGTCTTTCACGATCAAAGGTCGGACCTGCTCTTTACATTAGGAAGGCTTTTGAGCTACATGGCAAACAAATCAATCTGGTCAGTTTTGCATAGAGAAGGGAGTTTTATGAAGCTCCCAGTTTTATTTCAGTAAATACTCTTTTAACAATTTATATATACAAGCCATTAGGATTTTAGAATAGGTTGCTAACCCATAAGTCAATGTTTGTGCAGTAAAAAGGAAGATTAACTTGTGCTGAATGAGTCATAGAAAGTAGCATGTTTTAAACTCCTCCATTGCCACAGTAAAAGAAATGAGGATCATATTATACGTCCCATTTCAATGAGAATTATGAAGTGTTGAGAGTTCCTCTGCGCTTTCTTAATATTATATTTACATATATACAAGAATTTATATCCATTTCCATCTCTTAGTGGGGGAAAAAAAAGTATTACTCTGATGCTGAACCTATCTTATTAGTGATCTCCGTAGGGCAAAATGAAGAAAGCCACTTGCTCACCCAATGTGATGCACGTCGGCTGAGCTTTGCGACTGCGAGATCGAGCCTGGTTCTTGCCACTTGCTGTCTGTGACTGGGCTTTCCCAGATAGTGGCACACAATGAGCCGGATCAGGATTAGTCGACCAGGGCTCACACGGCTGGCAGCAACCAGTCGACCCCTGCAACCTCCCAGGCCCCACGGCATGGGGTACACGACCCCTGCTGAGCCTGTGCTGGGGAGCTGTGCCTATGATGTGTTAATAGGCGAAGGGACCAGAGGTGGCTGAGCTGGAGGAGTCCGCCTACACTTCCTCACGCTCCCATGTAGGGTTATCTGGGTTGGTAGCTGCAAGCTGAGATGTGAAAAACAGTGGACTCATACAGACAAGTTGGGTATCACAAAAATCTTGACAAATCTAAAAAAATAAAGCTAAAAAATAAGGCTGTGTAGGTTACTTTTTACCTAATGTATCATGAACATCTTATAAGTATATTGTGCATATGGTGGCCATTTGAAAAAGGAGCTCCCCAATGGCTCAGCCATTAAAAGGCTCTTGTTTGGAGCAAAGGCTAAATGCCATAGTCCATTAGTTTGTCTCTTAGGCTATGCTTTCTGTGGGCTGTCATCAGGATACCTTATGCAACAGTGCACAAGTGGTGCTCTAGGTCCTGGGGCCAGGTAAGATAGCTAAACTTGGCCAACTATCCTTTGAGTTGCCACAGGACAGACAGTGCCATGATCTTGCAATTGTGTCATTGAGAACTGTATTGGTATTCCAGTCGATGCTATCTCTGCTTTGGGCCTGTAGGCCTTACTGTGTGATAAACAGCTCTGGTGAACATTTTGATGGGAGATGTGGATGGTCCAGCTACTACAATTGTAGCGTAGGCAGTTTGATTAGCAATTAGCAGTTTCAGATTAAAGTGGTAAAAAAATAAAAATTACTGGCACTTTGTTAAGGAGAAAAAATAGTTCTTTTGACTTATAATTCAGAAGTAATGTAATTACCATTCAATTAGGTTTTGATCTTTGGCAGCAGAAATGCTGTACAAAGTAATAAATAAAGAAAGGAAATCTCTCTTAAGAAATACTGTGCAATTGTCATTAAGCTTTTGTGGATTTTAGGGACTTATCTTTCACTAAATTATAGACAGCACTACATTTCTGACAACTATAATATCCTCTGAAGGGAAAACTCATCAGTGAGACAAAATGACAGCTCATTGACTAAAAATTAATCCTTTAACTGTTTTGTCTTACACATGTAAAATGCCCCATGTTGACTTTCTGACTATTAAATTGGGCTATTTTATGATATGGTGTAATTGGTATAAATTACCCGCTAGGTGATATGGACCCTGTTGTTTAAATGGAGCTACTTTTACAATGGAAGGAATGTCTTGCAGAGCAGTACTGTACTTAGGCACTTCTCTGGGTATAATCTTAATTAGCTAACACATTTGCTCACATGGATTATCACCTACATCTTGTCATTATCTATAAGAAATAAGCTCAGTGGGATGGGCATGATACAATATATTAAACACAATGGCAACAGTGTGAAATGCTTGCTTTTTACATAGAATTCAAAGAATATGAAAATGAATTTTGCTGAAATGGAATAAATTGTATTTGGTTCAGCAAAACTAATACTTAATATCTGTGTCTCAAATACTTAATTACTAGCCCCCTTTCCTCAGTTTATTGGTGTTAACAGTTTTCACACATTGGAGTTCCTTAATAAATGTATTTTGCTGTAGTACCTGGATGACATTAAGAGTTACCTTTTTAGAATGCTCCTTTATTCTTGTGAGTAAAACCTGATTAAAGCAAATCTAGTGCCAAGTTCTTAAGTATCTTAATCATATTTAAATTTGTATCCCTTACTTAATGCGTCTGGAGATGTGTTTCCAGGTGAAGAAAAAAACTAGCAAATGAGAGGAGCTCTTTATCTAATACTGATTGTAAAGATGGATTTGGCTGCCAGTTTTTTTGTTTTTTGATTATTCCGATTGTTGAGGTGAGCCTAGGCTTTAATATTGTTTATACTCTATATAGGTACTATAAAAAGCATTTGTACACTGCTGTAAATGTTTTAGTAAAAACATAGCTGGTTTAAAAGTCTATTTAATATGGAGGGAGTGAATTAGTCATACTTATATTTGAAAAATATGATGAATCTTAATGTCTAAAGAACATTTGAGTGTGATTTTTAAAAATTACATTGAGATTATGTAAACAGTTCTAAATAAGAACTGCAGAAGTCACCTTAGATACTTTGCTTTATAGTGGCAGTAGGTTGTTTGGAAGTGAACATCATTTTATGATGGGAAAACAAAAGCCTTAGTCTTTCGTTCTTCCTACAAATAGGTTTCTATATACAGAAACTCTTTCTTGCCTCGATTGGTATTATCTCTGCTCTCATTATTAGATGAACTGTTGCGAAATGGCCTGACTTTCATGTCAATTTCTTCTTTTTTTTTCGGGATGAACAGCTAGTGATATCTTTGTTTCTCGTAAATCTGCCGGAACGAAGCTTAATGAAGTGCATTGAGACTGCTCCACTTTGTAATGGAACATTCAAAATAAAAACGTGGAAAATGGTCCAAAATAAATAAGGCTAGTGAGGCTTTTCAAGTACAGCAGAACTGCCATTGTTTTCCTCCAGCTGGTTTATTTTTCTTAAACTACAAATCCTACATTGTGAGGTATATGCGAAGAGTAGCGTCAGGAGAACTCCTATTGAAGGGGGGAGCTAAGCAAGTCTTCTGTATCCCCCTAACAGAAGAGCATAACTAATTTGTGGGCCAAATTCAATATATTTACATTTACCCATGTAGTCATGCAATGGTGAAGAAGTGATGCAGTAGTATTTAGACATGTTGTCCAGTGTGATGGCTGGACACAATAGTGAGCTCCAGCACTGACCCTTCAGAGGTGTCCTGAGCTGTGATGGAAATGAGTCTGGAGAGATGACATCAGGATTAGGACAAGACAAGAGAACCTTGTTTTTGTTCTCAGCTGAGAACTTGTTTTAATCATTAACATACTTCAGGTTGGTACAGTATCTTGATGTGGCTTCATCGGTTAACACTGAGATTTTCTCAGCAGTACTCGTACACTCACCAGCCAAAGGCTTAACAAGTACAAGAAGGACATTCATGATCTCCCCTGGCCTGAATCCAAACCCTAGATCCCAGTCCTGGTGAAGATGAGTAGAAACAGTAGAACACACAGCTCAGCCCCACCAGCCATTACACTCATTACAACCTCAGCTGTGGGCAGGTCCTTTAAAAGAATGGAATGGGATTGAGTGACAATACAGTATTGCTATCAGTCATTTCACCCTGTGCTAACGATTGACAACCCACCGGAGCTCAGCTGGTGTGATCGAGGTCAGTACCTGGATGGAAGCCCTCCTGGGAAAGCTATGAGTGCTCAACCTGTGGTCTGTGTGGGTCCTAATGCCCTAGTATGGTCATGGGGAAGCTATGCCATACCAAAGATGATGTCCTTCAAGTGAGATGTAAGAGAGGTCCTGACTCTCCGTGATCATTAAAAATACCCAGAGCATTTCTTGGAAAGAGTAAGGGAGTCATAGTGTCATGGCCACATTTCCCATGGCCTTCTTATAATCCCAATCAATGAACTGGCTTCATCACTCTTCTCTCCTCCCCACTGGTAGATGAAGTGTGGTGAGAGTATTGGTGCACTTCATCCAGGTGGGAGTTAGACATTTGAGGTAGAAGGGAGTTCTGTAAACTCCTGCACCTGTAAAGCACTTTGAGTGGAGTTTCCAGACATGTGCTGTATAATTGTAGTGATGATGATTATTATTAAAATCCTTGCGAAACATACAATTTTCTGTTCAATTAGTATTTTAGCTGCTCGGCAGAGGATAAACACATCATTCTGAGAAGGGTCCTAAAGTTTTGGCCTGTGAGAATAGTTGAGACACTTGTACAAATGGGAGCTATTATGGTTAATTCAGTTTATTGTATGGAATTATCAAGTAGGTTTAAAATCAGTTTAACACCTTACCACTCCCTAATATTGTTTTAATAATTATATCTGGCTTTATAATTCAACAGAATGTAGTAACTGGAAATCTTCTGTAGACAGAAGTTTGCTAAGAAGTAGACCTATAAAAGTGAAGTAAATATTAAAAGCTTTATGATTTGCAGAATCTGTAAATAAAATCTTGTGTGTCATGCAAGAGCAAGCACTAAAATTCACTTTTCTTTTACCTGTGACCGGGCTTCCAGTTGTGCTTTAGAAACCAGAATAAGAGTGTATAGGAGAGTTTAGAATAGAATATATATATATAAGAGAAATTTAACACGAGAAAAGAATCTAATGTTTTTAGTAAAAAGATAAATAGCCCCAGGACAGTTGTTTGTCTTGCAGACAAATCTCTTCAGGTAAGAGGGAATAACTTTTTTGGCTGCAGGATGTTTTGTGAAATGGAAAAAGGCTGAGTTGAGACAAGATGAGCTAAGGTGAAAGGAACATTGATCAGGTGTGCCTGGCGTAGCAGTTCATTAACTGTGTGTTAATTATCTGTGATCTTACGCAGAAATGCTGTGGTGGTGGCACCCTTTAAGTTGCTTCATTAAATCATTAATTTTCCTGGAGTTAAGTGAGGCTGACATAATGAAACCATCTCAGTCTCAGCAGAATTTGCTTTTCATTGAGTGTCAGGGCCCAAAGGGACTTAATCTCAGACAATCACAGCTGACGTCTGATGTTTTTAAATTGATTTGTTAATTTGAGTTATCAATATTTTTCCGTTAACTCTTCAGGGTATGGAGGAAGGCACTTTGTGAGCTGGTTCTAAAATATATTAGTAAGAGCTGTGCCCAGCACACATACATAATATACATTCTATGTAAACCTATAATGTATTTCAGCACATTCTATGTTAACAGGTTAAGAATTAATAAAAGACGTTCCATACGATTCTGAAGATAAATCCTAATTTTGATTATCAAAAGCAGGGAGCTTTAAATTATCCTTTTCCCTCACAGCACTCATGTTGTGAGAGCTCTGTACTTTAAATAACAGGTTTAAAGCTACTACTGTGTAAGTAATGCTACACTCAAGTGTGGATTCAGTATTAGTAAATGAACACAGTGTCACCATTCCCAAACACTGACTCGGTGTATCACTCTCTTTGCTTGTGTTCTTAGACGCCGCAGATCTGAATTTTTATCACTAAAACACGTGATGTGCATCACAACAAAGAATACTTGACCTATAGAGAAAGTTATGTAGTGTATATAATAATCGGTAGGTATTAATTTGTGTGTTTATATCAAACAGGTAGAGAGTATAGCATCATTACGCAATGACTGATAGATCATTTCCTTAAAATTGTCTATGGTATTTTCCAAATCTTCCATTCAGGGCTGACTGTATAATGTCCCTGAATTAATTTGGATTTCCATGAGATCCCAGAAATGTACCTGTCTTGCCATGTTTTTTTTTTATATGTGGTATATAAAAAACTTTGTTTCCCCGCAGGAAAAGCAGTGTTTACTATGACAAGACAACACTTCCATGACTGAATTGGCTCTAAAGCCTGTTTTTACATCTGCTACTTCACATTAATCTTTTTTTCTCTCTGTGTATCTCTAGCCGTATGAACATTGGCTATACCAAGCTGTTGAGATCCATCCAGGGAGTCATTCACAGGGAAGGATTTGACGGAGCCTGTCTCCAGGTATGGAGAGCCAGCCCTCAGCCTTTTCTGTAATCAAGTAACTAATGTTGTTTTCATAACACCCTGGGGAGGGCTTGAACCATGAGGGTTTAGAATAATCAACAGTGAACAAGCTGTTTCTAAGCACTGCCGAAGTAAACAAGCAGTGCAAAGACATAGTGCAGGCAATATGTTAATTCTCATTAACTTGTTCTCGGAGTCTGTCACTGTTGTCTCTGGGAACACTGCAGATCTTAGTTAAATATCTTCTGTTGAAGAGGGATAAAATGGATTTAAAGAGGTAGAGATGTACTAGGTTTATATTGCCTAATGATGAGGTATATACTGTATGTGACTGTAATTAACATCTAACAGAGTGAAACTTCAACATTTAAAACTGAGTAAGCAACTTAGTAGCTACCAATTAGAAAACACGTGCATGATAGGAAGAAAGAAACGCGAAACTACATCAGTACACCCCTATGAAGTTTGTGTGACATGTAATTTTATGATGTTATTCCAAAATCCACAGCTGTACACCTGGCAAACTCTTTAAGCTGTCATTATCAGCTTATAAGGAACTGATGTTGTTCTTTTGACAATTAATATTTTATCATGTCTTATATAGCCTGAAAGACATGTGCCTTTCCCAGAGTTTGAAAAAGAATTGTGTTGACATTACACTTTCAAAAACTTTTTAATAAGATTTCTTCTTATCTTGTTTTTTGCTTTTGAAAATGTTAAACTAATGAAAACTGACTCACCAAAAAGTTTTTTTTCCCCTTAACTCTCAGTTCTGACTTGTGTTTTACTCTTTTATCATTTCAAATCTTCCTGGGTCTACAGTAGTTTGACATGATGATTTAACATAAGAGGTGAGGGACAGCTCTATAAAGCTGATAGCTATCATCTGAACAATATTTTTTTCCTACATTTTACCATCAGCCTGAATATTATTTGACACTTTTATTTTGCAATGGTGACTAATAATAGTAGCTCTTTTTCGTCCAAAAAATTATCTTTCTCCCCAAGTTTAATATCTTATACCTCTGTTCTTAATGAGAAAATAATTAATTTTTTTCTTACATAAAATGTTTTTGTATCCTTCATGGATAATACATCACTTGGGCACAGATTACATCATTTTCATGTATAAAAATGTATAAGTACATGGTTCATCACACAGTACCGGTAAATTAACAATTGGAGGTTAAAGTGATATAGAAGGCAATAAGTTATTTGCCCTAGGAATCACACTATAGAAATCACAATGCTGCTATTAAGCAAAGTTTATAGGTTCAGTGTAACCTATGATAAGATTATATCAGGACTTCAGTGCTTTTTCTAAAATCAAAACACAAACCATTACATTTTGTGTCAGATACTTATGACTGCCCCATCAAGTAAACCTACAAATAAGTACAAAGCTAAGATTTCTGATAGACAAGTTGATTTGAAGTTCTTCACCAAGTCCTTAGATTTATCTTACCAATGCTAGTATCAGTATTATAAATCTTATTTTTGTAATTCGACACAATATCAATGCAAATCTTGCAATATATATTATGTGCATCGTAATACATATTATGCCATACATATTATTTGTACAGGCTTCTGCAGAAGTCGATTTCTGGCTTTTTTAGGAGAAGGTTTTGGAGCTTTTTGGGGTTAGCTGTGTCCAACCCCAGGTCCTTATTGCTGAGCTCCCAGCCTTTGGTGAGGCTTCGGTACAGATCCGGGCAGACTTGTCATCCCTGCCGTGAGGATGCCCCTCTGGAGAAGTAAATTGGTCCCTGACAGGCACCTCTCCCCCTTCCTTGTGGTAGCCATGGCAACAGGCATGTCATAACAGTTCCCACAGTATCGTGCGCCCAGAAACTCCTCCAGCACGATGACAGCTCCTCTGAAAGCAGGAAATCTTACAGAAAGCAGAAAGCGAATGCAGCGAAGTGACACCCACACCCTGGGAACCTTTTCAGCCAACACAGTGATTGCTGGAACGGAGCACAACAATACGGTTTATTTTTCTTAGATGCTTGTGTTCGATTTTGAATTTGTGCTTCAGCTTTCCAAATCCAAAATGAATTGCCCTCCAACTGTATTGAGATAGCAAAATCAATACGTATATTTTTGCCTTATAGTCAAGCAATTTGAATTTGTAATCATGAAATTAGTATGAATAAGTACAACTTGTTTTGTTTTTCAGTAATGCCATGTTTACACAACCATATTAGAACAAAACATACATTGTGTTCAATCCAATGATATCAAGTGACTAAGTGTAGGGACTTTTAACATCAGGGGATAAATGTTTATATCTGATGTTATTTCTCTTGGATGCAATTACTGCTTGATGGCTGTGACCCACCAAACTGCGTATTTGAGCTGATTTGGTAAACATTTGTTCAGTCTCATTGAGTTCTTGCCTGTTCTTGTGATTTCTTACTTCCTTTTTTTCTTCAGCATGTAAAATGCATGCTCAATTGGATTTAAATCTGGAGATTGAGTTAGCCAAAAGATTTTACACTTTATTTCCCTGATGAACTCCTTGGCTGTATGGTTTGAGTCATTGTCATGCTGCATGAAGGAAGCACTGGCCAATAAATATGACAGCATTTTCTTCAGATAAAATGGTACAGATAAAATGTACCTTCAGAACTTATTCTGCTGCTGTCAACATTCTCACGTAATCGATAAAGATCAGTGAGCAAGTTTGAGAGGCAGTCTTTTAATCTCTGAAGAATATGAAATAAAACCTATTATATTATACTTATTCATATTAACATCCATGATGACAAAACTAAATTGCTTGACTATAAAGCAAAAATAGCTTAGGAGAGCACTCTCCAGTTTTGGTTAAAATAAATAGTTGTCAGAGGTACCCTAAAGGATTTAGCTTGTGTTTTAGCTGAAGGTCAGCCTGACAAAAAGTTAAGCTGTCAAAGATTCTGTATGGACAGGAACATATGTTACTGTGAACCTATCACCACCTTAATAGCTTCTTCTGCAGTAGTAGTTTTCAGGGAGAGCTTTTCATTTTCTTTTCCTCAATCACTTTCCTCCATCAGAGCTGAGATTGTGAATAAGGTGCCAATGATGCCACTTAGAACAGTCTTTAACAGGTGCAGCCAATTTAAGTGGCTTCCAGAATCCTGATGGTTCAATTTACAGAACATTGAATGTCCTCAATTCAATACAGTGATTCACTCTCAATTCTGTAGTGGACCAAGTTTATTCTCAAACACAAGTTTAATAAATTGCTTTGAAAAGTCTTTATTTTAAAGCCTGATTAAATATGAACATAATAATCTTCTTAACCTTTATATTATCTGAATGTCCTGGAATGAGATGTTTGCTGTTTGTATAGTGGGGATTCTGCATCTTATATCAGAACATAATATATACAGACAGACATTACAACTGGAGGAAACGCTGTTGGCTCCAATAGACTGAATATATTGCGCTTTTAATGCCTCTTAGTATTTGTTTGCTTATTTAATTTTCAAATTATATAAAGCAAAGACATTTTATTTTAATCAAAGTCTTCTTTTTCTGTTTTCAGTGAACAATAATCAGAATGAACTAAATGTTCAACAGCATGGAAACTTTTTCTAGGCTAAATGACATACTGGCCAGTGTTCTGTTACAAATTCTAACCTTCTTTTTAAAGCATTGATATGTACTTCAGTTAAGTGATATTGGAATTTCTATGTAGCAAGTTTAAGCATGAACTTGAAGTGTGGAAGTGGAAGTATCGATCTCCTTCATAGGAAGAATTGACTGTAATACCACAAGAAACTTTTGGCCTGAAGTAGTTGGAGGCTTAGCAGAGCGATCTTGTCTTGGCACTTCATCACTTGTTTTGTCGTCTTTTGCAAGAGTGTAGCTCTTAATAAGGCTGTTCAGCCGCCTAGCCTTGTTGATGTGCCAAATATGCAACCTGCTTTTGTAAGTCATCAGACATTGTGAAAGCAAGTCTAGACAGCTTTTCAAAATCTTATTGTCACCCTGTCCAGTGGCTCCTTCATTTAACAATTGTTTAATAAAAAATGTAACTGTGGTATTCTGCAACTATATGAATGAGCACTGTCATTATGTTTTTGTAATACTTTGCAAGTGTATGAACTCTAAAATGTACCCCAAACGACATTTTGAATCAACATGGCTAGTATTAGAAATGTTCACTCAAGATGTATTTATTTTGTTTCAGAAAGTATACTGATGCACAAAACAAAAGACATACAAGTCAAATGGATTAAATAAAATATGTTAAATGTAACTATCAAATAAAAATACAAGAAATGTGAGCCAAAAATCCAAACCAAAGATTAAATTAGAGTACGTTTTATGTATGAAACATGACACACTGTCAAAATTAAAATGTACACAGATAGTATTGGGTATGACCTCCGGAAGCATTAACCCAATCCTGGCAGTGCTGACTCACAGACCTGATCAGCCTCTGAATAGACTGCTGTGGGATGTTCTACTATTTGTCCTATACAGCATTGACAAGCTGGCAAAGGTTGGCTGGTTGCAATTGTCTCCGGTTGATGGCAGTGATGAGCTTGTCCCAAAGCTATTGTATTGGAGTCAGGGCAGTAGAAGAAGATGGCCACAGTGAGATCTCAACCTTATTTTCTCTGAGTCGTGCCAGTATAATCCTAGCATTTTTGTGATTGTTCTCCTGGAGCAGGATCCAGGCCTGTCCTTGCCTGGTTTCTCTTAGATGTTGCTAAACCACAATATTTTATTCTCCAGGCAGTTACTCTCACTGACAGGCTGTATTCAGATGATCTTCATAATCCAGATGGGGCATAGCCCAATCTTTTTCTATTCTTCCTTAATTAAAATCATATCTTACTGAAATAGTTCAATCACAATACAGAGTCACTTTACTTGGTCTCTCTTTTATGTTTTGCCGAAGTTTTCTGCATTGTGTATGAGACCAATGCCGCAAATCAGTTGTATTTTCATTGTGCATCAGTATATGAATAAAAAAGAATCACCAGTAGATATATAATAAAAGATATAAGATAATTTAGTGTATTTCTTTGTTGGTCTGTTAGGTACTTTCTCATGATCAGCAAGCATTTTTTTGAAGAAAAACCTTTATGCATTCATCTTTTTTTTCTTTTTAATAGAACAAGCCAAGAAGCATTCTTAGGATAGGAATCCATTCACTTGGCTCAGCCCTTTGGGGTGATGACATCTGTTATAAGGAGAGCCCACACTATGCCCATAGTCTTACGACATTCCTGTATAGCCTCCGTGCCCTCCTCAGAGGATCGCTCTCAGTTTGCATGGTGACAGTGCCTTCACACCTCATCCAGGTGAGCTATTCAATTAGAACTGTTTTCATTATCATGGAAAGGCTAAATGGAATAGAATTGTAAAAACAACCATGGGGAAACAACTATAGGCTATGAAAAACTATGAGGTTTGGGGAGCAATTAATTAGTTGAATATTTTGTTAATTGTTAAATGCTCTTTATCTGCATTAAATATATGTAAACATCTATTAGATGTGAAATGTATGCATCATAAAACTTTACAAATGTACAGTCCATAATGAAGAAAAGGCCAAAGGGACATTGATGGGAAAGTTTCGTAGAACAAGAATACTGGATTGAACTCTGGAGTGGAAAAACCTCAAAAATTGAATACATTCTGGTAGCCTGAAAGCTACTAAGGGAGCGATTTCTGCTAATGATATTTGGCATGTAACTTAATGAGGCGCAATTAATTCATGATATTGACCATCATGAGCTGATTATTTATTATTTTATTAATTTATTGTTAAATTTAATTAAATTGGGCTGCCTGACGTACACCCAATTGAGCTTGCCTGAAAATAAGTGTTTTGACTAAGCGTCTTATTGTAGCCATTTTCAGATTTTACTTCAAGCAAGGCTGTTAATGACCGCTTATTAAAGGATTGAAATGAAAGTCCTTCTTAGTTTATCTTTGCTTAGCCTTGCAGATTATGCTGAATTATGTGACCTTTAGGGACAAATACAGTTGTTGCCGCATATGAAAGGAGACGCTGTTTAAAGTATACTGGATTTAATATGTGCATAAACTCTCAAATTCTGATTTTATTTTAATCCATATCAGAGGAACAGATGCAGCCCTTCAGACTCCATGTTGGTTATCTTTTTAGTGTGACCTCATTTTGAGTCAGCCAGCCAGGAGCCCGTGAGGCCTAAGAAAACGCGAGCGTTGTCCGCAGTCAAAACGGTTTACATTTTTAATAAGCGGTGCGGCCATCACTTCCTTCCCATTGTGCCTCCAAAGACTCCTCTTCCATGCAGCAAGCCGCTCTCCCTGCCAAACTGCAGAATATGTTCCAGTAAATCCATTAAAAAAAATGGTTAAACTTCAAGCCGCAGCAGTTCAAGAGAAGACTGCCGAGTGAACTGTCATTAAGAGTTGCTGAGCTGAGCTGTGGAGGGCTTTTCCGGCGGCCTGTGTTACACTTTTCCCAGGGCCCCTGCTGTGCAGTTGTTCCACTCGCCAAGAAGCCTGTTAAAGAGTCCCCCAGAGCCTCTGTAAAGCCCTCCATGTTAATAGTTAATTGGAGAGGATGGCAAAATGAGAGGACAACCGGGCATGTGGGCTCAGAGGACGGACCTGTACATTTAATGACAGCAGCTGTTCACATTGTTAAACAACTCTTGTTTTTTTTTTTTTTTTGAGGGGGGGAGGATTTATGCAGATCAAAAGAAGCAATAACTGAAAGGGGAGTTGGGAAACATTCATAATATTATGTAGCACTTCTGAGAACGGTTCTCTTGTTTGGTGTTTAATTATCATTGCATGCAATCTGATTTTTTTTATCCCACCTTTTTAGCCCTTTTAACTATCTTAGATCTTTTAATCCTTTTTACGAGAATTATGTTGTCTGTTTTTCATGACACAGATTCAAATGGGAATTCTTCTCTTGCAAGAAAGGAGTTTATTATGAACTCCTAACCATTATTAACCAGTACAGCAGGAGCAAGCACAACTTCATAATTCACATAGCTTCACAAACAGAGCATCTTTAAAAAAATAACATCATTGGGCTTCTGTTAGCAGCCATTGTGAATATATGCCTTTGGGAAATTATTTGTCTAATGAAAAGACGGTACGAATAAAGCTTATGTAAGTATTTCTCATGAGGGCTAATGAGTTTCCATTCAATGTGTTATTTTAGTTATTCTATTTGATATGTTTAAATATTAAATCGCTTGCAATATTAATGTACTGGTGCTCAGACTATCCACTAAAAAGGACTGTATGTGAAAAGGTATTTTAAAGAATATATTTTTAATTTGTTTCATGCACTTGTGAGCACTGTTGACAATTGATCATTAACTCTCCCTAATTACTCTGCACTCCACAGAAAATAAATCAAGTGAATTCAGATCTGCTTTTAAGTCCTGGCAATTTAGTTTGTTTGGAGTCAGACTGAGGCCACTTAATGATAGACCAAGGAAATGCCACTAAATGTAAGCTGTGGGGTTTTCTGTGCATGTTATCCTTTTGGAGAGAGCAGTCTATTTTCAGTTTACAATTGAGGATGGCATAGCTGACTGTCCATAAGCTGAATATTTAATCTGGTTTAACTGAGTTGTTCAATACAGCATTATGTGCTACCTATTTCAATGGTGCTGATTCAGCATGCATGTTAATTGCCCTTTTCTCTTGTTTAATCACTTGCTGACTTTCTTTTTTGTTTATTCTGAATGTTATTCAGGTATCAATGGTGATTTCTCTGGGTGTTTCACATTTCATGGACCAATACATCTGATTATTATTATTATTATTATTATTATTATTATTATTATTATTATTATTATTATTATTATAATAACTCCTCGGTACATCAAAGATGCCCAGCAGCTTCAATCACCATTCTATGCTCTTTTTTTATTTCTGTAAGTGTGAGCTGCCCCCATACTGCAGGCCTTCTCTCTCTATTTTCCTCGTCTGAGGCCCCCATTCTGGTGCGGGGTCAGTGAGAGCTCTCCTCACAGTGTGGAGGTAGAGTCATCTGTTAAGGCATATGGAAGCTTTGGCTACTGGAGGAGGCAGTCTGTGGACAGCCCAGAGTCCAAACATAGGCACAACTGTTCTATAAGCAGAAGGCAGGGATCCCCTGTATTCACCTCATTCTGAGAAAATTATGACGTTGTTAAAAACAGATGCCTGTTTATGTCTTAGCACTTCAATTCTTGCTCATACGATAAACCCCTTGAATTAGCAAAACCTGAATTTTAATATCCTCGTGGAGATGAACGGCATATGAAATGGCAATCATTTTTAAATGGTTTCTTATATATTCAATTAGCTTTTGTCTGTAAACGAAAGAGCAACAGAGCCTGGGATAAAAAAAAATGTAGATTGAGAAATCTCAAAACCTGTGCATTAAGTGTTTACCAGACTTTCTATGTATTTTCATCAGAAACAATATTCCTTTTTCAAATTCAGTCGTAAACCAAAGCTTAATTGAAAAATAGATGCAGTTTTGTGTGCTAATTTGATAACAAAAAATAAATGAATACATTTTAACTCTTTCCCCGTTGAAGACAATGAAGAATTAAAAGCACTGTACCATAAATGTACTGCCTTCTATTAATTTTTAATTAGTCCGACAAACCGCACTGTGTGTTGAAAGCTTCCACAGAGATGTTAGTGCCACAATTGACCTTAAAGTTTAATAATAACTCACTCATGAAGCAAGTGCCTCTTCAGCATAGTTGAGCCCACTGCAAAGAAGTCCTGCGAGATTTAAAAACCGCAAACCAAATGGCAGTCGAGGGTTCCTGGGATGGAGCCTTCTGGAAAGCTTGGAGCTGGAGTTGCTTTGCGGCCAGGTTTTAGATGAGAACAGTGGGGGAAAAGAGCTGATCCATCCTGCTCTGGGAGATGCTGGTTACCGGCCAAAAACCTAGTAACAGAAGTCTGCTTACTTTCTAAAGCAGAAGGCACCACCAATTTAAACAGTTATGAGAATGCTACGAGCAAAAACGGAATCATTTTAATCCTTTGAGATTTTCTTAATATGCTACAGCATATATAGGTTTATCCCAGGTTGATGTTTTTAATATAAACAGTGCTTTAGTGTCTTCTGTATTCCCCAAGATGTTTAATTCATACTTTATATGAAAAATGTCATTTTCTTTGATATTTAGTTAATTGATCTGAAATATAGACTGCAGGATAAGTTCAACTGATCTGGTTTTACTTCGTTTCACTTTTCTTTTGAATTATTCACAGTCGTTTTTAAAAGCAAGACTCTTTATCACCAAATATGTTTAATCTCTTCGTGTCTTAAGGTTGTTTTCCTCCTTTGAACCTTGATCACACTCGATGCTCTACTCAACCTGTGCCATGTGCTAAGCGGTGCTGGGGCAGGAATAAATAAAGGCAAAATTCAGAATTTGGTGTACATAGACAAAGATGCCTGAGGTGTTCTTTAATAAAAAACAGAGCTTGACTGAAGGCATATTCATGTATAAAAGTAGGACAAAAACATTTCACTATGAAAATTGTATAAGGGTGCTGCAACAAACATAGAAAGAGACATGTGAAATATTTAAAACCCAGCTGATAAATAATGCAGGGAAGTTAGTCATGTGTTAAAAGTAAAGCAGGTGAGAGCCTAGCCAGCAGAGGGAGTACTCTTCTGTCTTCCACTTTGATCCCATCACTTTCCCACCTGCCTCTCTTCTTTCCCAGCCAGTCTTCCATCTGGACCTGGGTCTGCCTGTCTGCTCCTCCTGACAGCCTGTAATTTTCACTGTACTACAGGATTAGGCTAAGTAGATTTAAATCTCTAGCAGCATCAACAGTGGAATGCTCATGTTGAAATGTAGTTTATCTTACTATTTTGAATCTGATCTTGTATCTCTATGAAGTTCTTCCCCAGATTCACAAATCTAACGCACATTTGCTGGCTTGTGTATTTACAGTGTGTGCCTTACATACATTTAACAGCACACTCATGAGTTGGTGTTATTTTTCAAAAGAGGAGTAAGACAATGTGTAAGTTTTACAGGCCTGAGTACTGGTGAATGTTTCATCTGAACACCTAACAAAGATGATGAATATATGCAGAACCGCATAATAACAAATAATATTCTTGTTTACTACAGAAAAAAAGATTTATTATGTGCTATGAAGACACAGAGGCCATCTGAAGCCAGCTTTGTAAATAGATTTGTTTCTGGGCCACCCTTGCCAAATACGCAGGTTCTGCTTAACTGTGATGCTCTTGATCAGGCTGCAGCCACAAGTTAAGAAACAGCGGTTGATGGACATGCATGTATTGGACCTGTTCATTAAGTGAACTAATCTTCACTGTGCACAAGATTAGATCCTCTTTTATGACTGACAAAATGTGCAGTTCCTCATGTCTGAACCAAGGAGAGGGTGAACCATAGGAAAGCCTCACTGATTCTAGTACCAATTTGATTTTATTTGTTCAAATTATGTGACCAGAAAATTAATTACTCAGTGTTGTGCCAAATGCACACTTAGAAACATGTATATAATTTTTGCACCTTGTTGTTTTTGGCTGTGGTATCACAAAGTTGTTTTACTGTGGGAGTTCTTTTTTTTCCCCACTTCACGCCTAATGCTCAGATAATGGTGACCTCATTTAATTTTATTGCTGACAGCCCAGAGATGCGATTTTAGGAGTATTTTAATTACTGGTGTTCTACTTAAGCATGCATTTTCCCTTCCATGTTTTACAGAACAAAGCAATTATGAGTCGTGTAACGAAGCTGTGCGACACGGTGATCAGTCTTGAATCATTCAGAGGCTCCAAGAGGGAAACCAACCCACTGTACAAGGAATATCACGGTAAGTTTGCGACTCTCCTCAAACACAAAGCGGTTGCCTGCTCTGGATTTTGGGTACTCCTCTGCTGACCTCTAATTGGTTTGTCTTCCAGGAAAAAAAAAGTTGTGTTGTAATTGATTTAGTTTCAGGATCTGCATTTTTTTAAATGCTTCCCCTCCACCACCTTTTTTCTGCTTTCCCCTCCCTCTCCGG
Organism: Lepisosteus oculatus; assembly: GCF_040954835.1. NCBI lineage: Eukaryota > Metazoa > Chordata > Actinopteri > Semionotiformes > Lepisosteidae > Lepisosteus > Lepisosteus oculatus. The sequence continues at coordinate 7,639,739 of NC_090716.1, forward strand.
CCATTCAGCAGTGGATTGGGCTGTTCCTGTACAAAAAGTGCATTAGGGCTAAGAAGGAAACATGGCAACTCCTCGCATGTTGTCAAGACAGATTAGCGAGACATGACTCAATCAGACGTGCATCTTAGCAGACGGGCTTTGGGGAATTCAGATGCCGAGGACGCCTAGTGTTCATCTGGCCCGTGGGCTAAAAATGTCAGGAAATCAATATTGTAATGATATTGAACTGCACAACTCAATATTGTTTAAATTTAACAGTGATAAAGGTATTAAACTAGAAAGTTATTCAGAGGATGGGAATGAAGTAAAAAGTCTGTTTACTGCTATAGACCCTACTGCATGCCACATTACTTTTTGTTGCAGATTATAAAGGTCATTTAAAGCACAATGGATATTTTTAGCCCTTGATTTAAAAAAAACATTTATATTCTCTTGAAAGAAAGGGTGTGTAACATAAATTTAAATATGTTTCCATATTTTAAAATCCAATTACATTTTGTTCATACTCCACAACTTATATTATTTCATATTTAACCATTTTTAGAGTGACCTTGAAACTTCTCATGTGTTCTTAAAAATGTAAATACAATCCTAATTATAAATTCATTAATATGCAATAGGTAATAAAAAAATAATGTATTGATTTTTGTAGCTTTGTGTCTCTTTCCCTCACCACTCCCCTTGCAGTTATTATACATTTCTATCCATCTACGTGCATAACACTGGAGGGTTTTGACTTGCAGTATTAAGTTTTTTACCACAATACACGTATCTATTTTCTTTTTTTATTTGTTTACACACTCTCTAGTTTATCATGCATCAAAATCAAAATGAAATCAAAATATCCTTAGTGTTTAATACATATGATTTGAGGTTCTTATGCAGTAAAGTTTTCTTTTTTTTCTACCATAGTACTTAGTCTGTATTAAACATGCCAACTTCCTTGTCAGAAAAAATCAGCTTGGATTAAATCTCATGGTGCACAGAGCTGGCAGGATACTTTAGTAGCAGACAACAGTCATATCCAGGTCTCCTCTTCAAATACACATCTGCTTTGGGTTTTTTCCCCTTTCTTTTTCACAGACCACTAGGTTGCTTTTTAAAAGCTTTTTCATATTTAAGACAGAGTGGTAGATTTCTAGCTTGTCCTTATACCACTGTGATCACTGCCTCAGTTATACTTTCTACCCGGCGATCTGTGTTTTGGTAGCTGCCCACTGGTGCAGTTAATAAAATAAAGATCACTCAGCAATGCTGTGGGCAGCATGCAAGGTGATAGCCATATTTGCTTACAGTAAATACAAGAGAAAATAACACACAAACATGCAGCGGTTGTGACAAGTAAAGAGATCCCTTTTTATATCTCCACTCCTGTACCCAAACGCAATTAGTTTTCCTTCTACAAGAATTGTTGTTTATCTTGTTCTGCTTCATTACTTGAACATAATCACAACATTTGCTTCATTGCTTCAAGTGTTGAACTCTAGCTCACAAAGGGTTGGAGGGGGGGGGCTGAGGGACTTAAAATTTAGAGAGTCCTCAAAAGTCAAGTTTACTCATTGGGCACTACAGTCTTACTGATTTGTCCTTAATTTCCCATTGCCTCCACAAGGTCTGCTGCATGTGAAGCAGATACCTCATCTCAATTGCCTGAGGTGTGAAGTTCCTGACACAAAGGACCTTGCTTTTAAATTAAAGAGAAAGCAATTCACTATTGAGGTAGGCTGACTTTATGTGCTATGCAGTATTTTCATTTGTTTTATCAGATTTTTGTTGGCTGGGTTTATAAATGTCAGTTTGCAGTTTATACTGAGAATTGTAAATTTAAAATCTCTCTTGCCTCGTTTCAGACATAATTCCATAGTGGTACACAGCAACTTTGCCTTCACATTACATTCAGTGATTAAATTTCCCTCATTTGAAGGAAATGCCATTTCAAAATTGTTGGATTTAGTAGTAGGTCGTCTCACCCAGCCAGTGATTTACTTTAATTTTAAAAATAAAATAAAATTTAAACTAAATGGCTATAGTGGCTACCCTAGTAAATTTGAATTTCTCTTCAGTTCATCACTTTGTATTTGCCGGAGAGATTGTTTGCTCTTCTGTACAATTAAACGTTTAGAAAAGATGGAATATCGGTGAACGTAGATTTTATTTTTTTTAAATTTAAAAATAACAAATAAAAGTTTTAGAAATGTATTTAATATATCTGCAATATATCTACTAATAGTGCATAAATGAATGTGATATGAAAAGTATATTTTTGTAACTGAATTTTTAACCTTTTTTCCTGGTAAATTAAGTTTATTGAATGCAAGCACTACATATGCTTTTATCAAAGATACATCTTACTAAGGAGAAACCCCTCTACAGCAGTCTCTTCACTGCACAGCATACTAGTGCAATGGTATTTTTGTCATCATAGGATACTATTGTATTTTTTTCCACATAGGTAAGCCTTCTTTTATTATAGCATTAAGGTCTTAAAATAGTGGTTAAGCTTATGTGGGTGGCCATTCATAATTCAAAAAGAGATGTCTTTTGTGTATCTTTTGGAATGGCTGCTTTTACTGGACCTTTTTTTATTTTGCCGACAAGCAAGTGAATGCCACACAGTTACCCAATTAAACGCTATGTTTTAACAAGCCAAGCGGAAAAAAATGAATGACTAGAAAGGAGGATCCTTGGTGATGTGATAGTTATCTGTTCCTACAGTCTATGCAAAGTTTTTAATGAAACACATAAAACAAGTGGGCAGCACTGACAAATCATTTTACTTTATCTCTTTTCGAGTGGAAAGAATTTATGCAGGCCACTTGTCTTCACTGTTTGAAAAAAGAATACCCACCCGCAAAATTAGCATACTTTTTACTCTTTCATCTGCTGCTGGTCAATTGGGTTGGCACTGCTTTGGTGTTTGGGACTTCACCCTCAAGTGACCACTCTGCCCTTGCTTTGACCCTCTGGCCTCTTTATCTGACCACTTGATTAAGCAACTTAAGTGTCTTCTCCTCCTTTGCGCTTCCCTGCTACTTGAGTCTTGCAGGCACCACCCTCCCCACACACACACACAACTCCAGAACAATAAATCAACAAGAGCCCTATCAAGTGACAAATTAAGGTGCCCTCCTTCCAATTAATGGTCATTATTGGTCCTCATTATCTTATCACATTGAGTGAGGTTAATAGTTAATCAGGAAGCCAATTGTTCCATCAGGTCATCCTCTAAGGGAGAATGGAAAGTCTTTCGATTTGAATTCTCACCTCTTAATAGCTACTTAACAGTAGATTTATAAGGTCCATAAAAATCAAGGTGGTTATTGGCTACTGCCTTTAATTGCTCTTTGCAAAGCCCCATTGAAGTTGAAAGCCATTCAGCTGTTCATTTAAGACTGCATTATATGGCAGGGGCACAATGTGAATTTCTGTGTTGTTTTACCTGTTTGATGGTCATTTTGTGAGAGGATAAAAGGAGAGAAGAATACTCTTTGTGTTTGGAGTTTTGCAAAGCTGCTAGGTAACCCATTCTTGTATTTAATACACAGCACACAGCAACCAATACAATACTTCATGTAAAATATATAGTCCATGTAATCTTTTCTTTTCCTTTTGTTTTTTTCCATGTGTTTCCTGGTCATTTGTTTATAAGGTGAGAGTATTTTCATGCCTTTATCAAAATGTTTTCCATTCTGTTCTGACAACAGAATTGTACAGTAGATTGTAATTGTTTAATGCCCTTTTGTACTCTGCAATTTGTTAATACTTCAGCCTCTTAGTTACACTCCCAAGAGGGACAGGCCCTGTCCAGGTTCACATTTCTATTCCTCCCGGAGGTGATGAGATACTTTTAAAGCAGAGATCCTTCTCAGGTTAGGCAGTCCTACCTTTTTTCTTAGGAAAAACAGAGAAAATGTCAGATATTACTCTTGGTTGCGTGTGATGTTTGCATGGGGGATTCCCCAAAATGAGTAAGCTTCAACAAGTGTTCCCACCATTGTAGGGAATGTTCCCTGTAGGCTCTTTTCAATTGTCACAAGTTAATCAATAGGAGCCATTTTTTAACCCTACACAATAATAGGTTTTAAATGTTCATTGCTGTTCATTACATTTTTTACAACTTTTTTGCTCTCAGTGTTAGAACAAGTTTTAAACCACAAAGTCGGTCATATAATACAGTAGTATAATACAGAACCATCTACAGTACATATTCTTTACAAGAGGTCTCTGTCTTTACCTGATAACAGATAACAGATAAGTCTGTATTTCTAAGAAATGTCTAAGAAATTCTGTGCTAACATAGTTGTATACACATTTATATGTAAATTTGATTTACGTATAAATTTATATGTAAGTTTACCAGATAGTACTAAGTATTATTTATCAAAAACTCTTATGATTATGTCTATTCCTTAGTGGGTTTTCAAATTTTCATAATGTCTCAATTTCTAGAAACATAAAGGCAAAGTAATGTGTTCTGTGTCTAGACAGAAAGTTTATACCTGAGAATGTGCTGGGAAAACATTAGAATGAGCTATACATTAGAATATTTAACAGGCTGTATTAATTTTATTATCATGTGGGAATTATTGATGAATCTGTTTGTATAGAGTCACTGATAATTGTTAAAGCATTATTTAAGCATGTCAGTGTGCACGCTTAAAAATAGTAAAGAGGTTAGTTCTACACTGGAAAAACCCTAATGTTTTTGGCTGTGGAACCTTCATCACATACCTGTAGAAGAATCCACAGCTGAAAGTTTTTTTTTTACATTTTCAACATTGAATGAAGAATTAACACGTATGTTTTGATAACATATTCGCGTGTCCGTGTTCCAAACACGTTGGAATTTTTTTTTGCTGCTTACATTTAGCTGATTTAATACTGTTGTGCCCCTCAACCCCGACCCCCTACCCTTTCTTTAAATAAACTCCCCATATTCATATGATGCTTTTCAAGAGTGTAGTATCCAAAAAAGTAAAATATTAAACTCTGTCTAATCCTATTTCTTTTTAACTTAGGAATCTTAATTAGAAGGAGATAAAAACCTCCATTTGACTAAATTATTGTCTTGAATCTGTAGCAAAAGGTATAATCCGCAATTGGGCCAATTAGCACACCCCGTAGTTAGGTCTCCTGAGACAAGCATCCTGATTAGAGCTGACACCAGTCTAGTTCCCACTGCTGCTATGCCAGGTATGATGGTCAGACTTCAAAGAGCTCGAGGCATCAGCAGGGCAAGGTTTGGAGGCCAACTTTGGCCCGACTGCTAATCTCCCTGCTAAAACCACAGCGGTCCTCGCACAAAACGAGCTTGCACGACACAATCATGTGGTATTAGGGTTTGGGTTGAGTCATTGCCAATTGCCTTTGATTTTCTGATTGTTGACTAAAAGATGGCTACATAGCCAGACATATATTAAAACTCCACAGATTAAGTAAGCCGCACAATAATTCAAAACATTTTGGTTGGTTCTTTTTTGTTCACATAAGCCTAGAAAGTCTCTCTTGGGATTCTTTAACTTAAAAAAAAAAAGCAAAATATTTTTCCCCATCAGCATCACAGATGCCCTCTTGTTTTCCTTGGCCTGCTGTATGTTCCTAACATTGTTTTAAAGATCTTTTATTAGGTCTTGTCTAATTATTTTAAAATATTCAGCTTCGTGCATGGCAACGATACACACAACTCTAGACATCATTACATTTTAAATATCAAGATGTGCTGTGATTGAAAACTTATTAAAAATCATAATGTTAAAGATATTAAATATTCAAGCCCTACCTAATATCTGAAGGCATGGCTGTAGAATATTTGAACTCCTTACCTTCTGCAGAAAGAAATGCCCTATGGCGATGTAGCAGTTTGTTAATACTTAAAACTCACATCCAAACTGTCACGAGCAGCAGTAGACTCCGGGTCATGGAAGAGCCTGTGGCACTGTTTGAACATCCTCTCAGCTGAAGTGTTAGCCGTAGATATGAGCAGCCCTTACTAAAGGGGTTGTAAAGGAATAGAGAAATTGCCTTCATATTAGTTAAGAGAATTTGGACTGTTGCTTTGAGGCTCAGCCATTCATACTTAACCATACTGGAAAATTTCAAGGATTTTCTTATGCTGTGTCCGTACTGCTCAGTTGTGATATTTGAAATATAGAAATGCCCTATTTCTTTATTTTTTATAATCGTTTGCTAGGCTTTGCTATTTACATATATCTAACTAGGAAATATATAACTATGAACAAATAATAGCATAAAGAACTTTACTTTTTGTCTTCATCATACATAAACACCATGTAGAGAATTTCAAAGCACATGACTGAATCTGTCCCTTGGTTTGTAACTCAAATGCATGTGGTTCTTGTTCTAGCTTTGTTAACCTGAATCTCAATTCCAGGTAAGAAGGTGCTAAAAATGTAATTGTGGCCCAGAGAAAATCACAAAATGGGCCCCCGATATCAGTTGTTTAAATGTAAAGGTTTTTGGTGAGTTTTCACAACAATTTCCAAAGAAGCTCTAATCTCCAAAGAAAAAAGGAAAGGAAAAAATATGTATAGTCTCCTGCTGGTGCGATTACATAAGCACTCTGTCTTGTAATATTCTGATTGGCTAATGCTTTATAGTATATTGACATGTTTCCATTCCGAGAACAGCCTACAGCACCCTGGGTATTATTCCAAATGATAGAAGCTGCCATCTTGCTAATTTTCCCTTGGGCTGCTCAAGGCCTGTTTACTTGGCATTCATTTTACATGTTTCAGCTGAGTTTAGACTGGCCACAGTGCAACCCTCTTATTACTTCGTTTGACAGGGTAGATACAATCAAATTCTTAACAAGTTACTTGTCATCTGAAGGCCACACAAACTGATTGAGTAATAATGTAAAAATTCTGTAAAATTGCCTGATAAACATAAAGCTGTAGGAATTTTAGTGACTAAGCATTTATTATTCCATCAAATTTTGAAGCCCAGTTAAGAATTGAAAGAAAGGTAAAAGCACATTTCTGTCAGAAGGCACGCTCTGCTGTAAATTAGTACTGACAACAGGGTTTGCCGCTAATTGACACCAAATGAAAATGAGGAGCATTGTTCAATGAGGAATATTGTTCGGGGTTATTTTTATTTTAAAAGGGCGCTTGCCCATATTAGACTTGAATTTTAAATAAATTTGATAATATGACATTTTTAGGTACTATCATTATTTCAGTCCTATTGTCAGAACAGATGTTTTTAAAAGAATAATTTAACTCATTCTGTTAAATGAAGTGAACTTGTGTACTCTGTTAGAACTCCTGCATATGTTTGTGCTTGTTTTATGTGTTATTGGTCCCTAAGTCTCCACTTCTATAGTGCTGTATCCATGTTTCCATTCTATTAACTTAAGAATGTCTGGACCAGTGTTGACACACTTCCTGTAAACTGAACTGTGGGGTTTAGTGTAGTTTAATTAAATTCAATTAAGTAAACAACTTAATGTTATTACTCAGTCTTCTCAATAATTAGTTATGATTTTAACTCAAATGTTAACTAGAATGTTGTACCACAATTGTGATTGCATTACCTATGGATTCAAGGTGTGCTTTTGTCTTGTGAGGAGTACACAACCTCACATTGCCTAGCAAATGTTTATCTTTAGCAACGAAGAGATGATAAGTCACAGGATATAAATTAGAATCAGAATTTAGCAATGTTTTCATTTTCAAAACATATTTTTCCTGTTTTATTTAATAGTAATCTATACAGAAACCCAACTTAAACAAATTAGTTATTTGAACTGTTCTCAATACTTTTTTTTTCATTTTTTGTGTGTGAGGAAATATTTGTGCTTTTGTTTACATTGGCTATAGGCACAGTACAAAGTAGTTACAGTGGTCCAGAGGAGCACTGCAAAGTTCAGCCACTGCTTGATGAGTAGTCATTAACCAAAATGCCTTGGGGGTGGAATTAACCCTTCACCCTGTTTGAACAGGTAGAATACAAAGTGTGAAGCCATGGGATTAGCAGTCTCCTGTCTGTTATTAGTTTTTACAGTGTCAGGCATTCACCTGCGTAGGATGACAAAAAGTCAGTGAAGAATGTAAAAGGCATTCAATTAAACTGTACTTATGCACTCATCAGCTATGAGGTAAAAAGTCCTCAGGGAGGTCAAAGGTATCATTTAAAGATTAGCAGGTGTTGTACTTGAAAATTTGTACGAAATTTGTCTACGTTCTTTGCAAAAAAAAAACTTGCTAAGGTTCGTCAGACTAACTCTTCAGGCTTTCCTGTGTGTATATATATGTGTGTTTTTTTCTTTTTAAATTAAGTTAAATGAATTTGTATTATTGTATCTGACACCATTTGTTAAGACATTGTGTTTTGGTGCAATTTGTGTTTTTCTATACCTTTTCAACATTGCCAGAACAAAGTGAAAACTCTGAACATGTAGTACTGTATGAAAAACAGCTAATACTAGGGATAGCTGTGTTTACATTTACCTTGGAACTGGGTTTTTGAGCTGTTTCCTAGTAAAACTGTTGTTGTTTTTCAGGAGAGATTTCTGAATTAATTCTGTCAGGACTTCTCACCAACCTCCTCGCTGCTGTAGTGTGCTCGCCAGTTCAGGTTCTTGTTACCTGGAATAGTGCTCTTCACTGAACTGTTTTGTCAGATGCTGTCAGGCCAACCTACTTTTATTAGAGAAAATATAACCTAAATCGTGTTGGCACCAGGCTGCCAGGCATGGGCAAGGGAAAAGGGAGGATTTAAAATTTTGTGTCTTTGGATGTTAGAATGTTACTCCGTTACATTTCTCTCTTTAACAGTTCCGGTATTGGGAGAATGCACTTTAATGACTTGATTTGTGTTACCTGTAAAACAGGTAGCTACTATTTCTAGAGTGTGTAAAAGGCAGATGAGTGGTTTAGTGATTTTCAGATCAGATGTACTTAATAACTGATCCTCGAAGGCGTGAATCAGTTTGATAGAGCTTTCCTTCTAAATAAGACAGTCGTGAAATCACATTATGCTTTTGAGTTTCGAAGTGGGCCATCAGTTGAAGTGACTTACATTATGTTGAAAGGATTTGGCTCATCTCTTTAATCAACTCCTTTATTATTGTGAACAGGTGAGTTTATGTGTGTTTACATCTGAGGTGAGCTACAACATAATTTCCATGTCTACCAGAACAGCTATCAAGGAATCAAAATATTTAAGAGTTCACAAGTGATCCAAATGGCAGCTGGTATTTGGAAGGTAAAAGTGATTGCTCTCTGCTTACGCCAAACTTTCCTTTTAAAAACCCTTAGTTAACTATTCCATACATCTGTCAAGAGCCTCTTCTGAATAGCATTTAGAATTGATTCTCTAAATTATACTTTCTGTGAATAATTCATCCATTTCCCCTCTGAATGTTACCTTGTTGTTTTGCAGAAGGATGCTTATAATCGGCGTGGTACTGACGTCTCACGCAAACATAGCCTACACTGTGGATTCAGCAAAGCAAATTATTCAGAAACTACATCAAATAATCATTCATAATTTAAAGGTTTTATTTCAAGTGGTTATGTGGCCTTGCACTAAAGTTTTATTGCATTTCCTTCCTGCTTCATGGAGAACATCAAACTCCAGAGAGTTAAAACCTTATTCATTTGGAAATTAGAATTTATTTTTGGATGGTTTGTATGGTTCCTGTTGCCATTCAAAATGAAAACTTTAGCCTTTTCTGTCAGTGCACAAGGTCAAAGATGACATTTAAAATATCTACCTGCATTTCAGCCCTTGGTTACATTTTGAATTCATCAATAAAGCTCTTGAAGTGTGTGTAACAAAGCCAGATTAACACAATTAAAGGTCACTGGTAAATGTTGTAGGGACTCAGTCACTCGTAGGATCTTTGTTAAGGGTCAGTGCTACAGCTTAAAATGCATTGGCCTTTACCAGATAGTAAACACATGGGTCACCTCTTTCGATATTTACCATACAAATTTATCCATGGAACTGAAAACCATTGTGTTTTGGATAGTAGTTACAATGACTTTTGAAAGCCAATTGGCCTTTAAGGCTTAAACATACATGTGTTTCCCAACCATTTTCATCAAACCAAAGGGTGGTTTTGAAGGCTTCTAATTTGAGATAAATTCAAAGGTCTGGATTTTGGGTGTTCTTCATGGAATATCAACTTTTAGGAGGACTGTTTGGTGCCAGATTGTGATTCATTTGCTTGCAGTGACAATTTATTTAATTTTTAAGAACATTTAAGCAGAAAACATTCTTATTTTGAATATCCCATGGTCATTTAGTGGACTTTCCTTTATATACTGGGTCATCAGTAAGACATACATAAATATGCTTCACTGGCATAATTAGAATGACATTAGTTCACTTAATCTATTTGCACTGTGTCTAATGCAGGTGAAAACTTTTTTCACTGTCATAGTTTTATTAAAATATAAGTTGCCTTCATCATGGTCTTATGTGAAACTGTTCATCCTTCGATTTCTGGAGAGTGGCACTCGTGATAATGCTTTTTGTTGATGGAATATTTTATTACTTCCAGATGCATTTTAGGAACTAGTGCTTTTATTTCGTTTTAGTACACACCTTCTGTTGGATTATTCATATTTTCCTTTGTTTTGTGGGTTGAGTTTGACATAAGTTTGTTTTTCTTCTTTTTGTAATGCTATTCGAAGGTCTTGCAGAATCAGTTGAAACCTAAAATTTTCCAAAACCTCTTAATTCCTTTTTCTTATCCTTTGTTTTATAACGCGGAAAGATAATCCTACTGTCACTTTTATGAATCACATGGAACGGTATGCCCCACCAGTGCAAATTCCAGGCATTCTGTGTATCTGTTACAGAATCCCATGATCCTTGAGAGGAGGGTTACTCATGTGTATGTGTACATTTACACATTGATGCACATTTGCAGGCAGAATCAACTTTGCCTGGTGTATTCGTATGTGAATATGATATAAAAACGAGGTAATATAATGTGGATTGTGCTTTAGTCTGAATATTATGCTCCATGTCCTCAAATTAAAGCAAGTAAGAGACATTGCTGGGGAGCTGTCTTAATTAACTGTGGTGGTCAAAAGGAGGAATTTTGATCCACTTCACAAAAGTGCCATAGCCAGAAGCTGTTTCTACTTTGTCCCTCCTGGCATCTGTGCTAAAAATAACTTTCCCACAGCTTTCACTGCAGTGTTGTTTTTTTTTTTTGGGGGGGGGGTCGTAGGGGGATGGGTGTTTTGTGTATTGACTACTTTTAAAATTCATTTTGCAGAATTAAGAATACTTCAAATGAATGTGATGGACTTTCCCATTATCGTGTTAATGCAAATGCAGCTTGTGTTCAAGAGACATGGCTCAAGATGTTAAATATTGGTATTTCAATAATTTACTTGTTTATTTTCTCTCCTCCAGATAAAGTTGGAAAAGCATGGAATCATAATTGAATTCTACTTTTTCTAATTTACTGGGTTTTTTTTTTTACATAATGTATTTTGATATCTTTGATATCAACGGCAAGTTTGACTCAAGGCAGTACATGAATTAGTGGTCTCAGTGTGGGAAACTAACATGTTGCTTTTGCTATTAAATCTACTGCACCATGTCATTAGACGCCTCCCTATAACAACAGTAAATGTTTCACTCCGAAATGCAGGCTACTCCAAAGTGCTTTTTAAATATAGAGTGAACTGCTAAGAACTAATTAAGTTTAGCAAAGGTGGCAACAACACATTGAAAAGCCAAAATGAACTCAATACTAAATAACTAATAATAAAAAGAAAAAAAGTGTGTAGATTCTAGATGCCTATGACTTTGTTAATGTTCAATACTTACCAAAATAGTTAAAATTGTTCTAAAAGAGGATGTCATTTTAATTAGTAAAAAAAATCAGTACTGGCTTTTTCTCCGTGATTGTAAATCACATCACGTTGGGTTTTATACAGGTGTTTCCACTTTTTAATCTTTCTGTATAGGCTTTTGATTTTGCTCAATTTGTGCTTTAGAATTTTTGTTTACATTAGATGCTTAAAAGTAATGCTGTCAAATTGTATAGCTTGTTAAAAAGCTGGAGACCACTTGACAATTAAATTATTCTTTCTAAAGTTTCCAGAAAGAACAAATGCTCCAACATTTTTTTCAAGGTAATAGAGTGTGTGATAATGAAAACAATCCACACAGATAGTCTTATCTGTGAAGTGTCATAGAGATGTGTCTGGGCACAGATAATGTGTATTGATTACCGGAGAATGTACTTTATTGTTATAAACAGATTATTCACAGGCAAAAAATAAAGAGTAATGCTGCTTCAAAAAAGGTTGTGTAAGTAGTTCCGCCTTCTATTTTGTAAGAGATTTTATGGTCCCTTTGTAAATTGAGGATGATTTTAAATGTGTTCCTTAGATAAACTTTCCCATTGTCATTAATGAGGATGGATAATACTGAGTGACAAGTGCATTAGGAATGGGAAAAAAGAGCTGTTAAATTTGTCAAAGCAGATCATTTCAAGCAGTAAAACTTTAGGCCTTTTTTGGTGTATTTTTATTCTAGTGAAACTGTAGCCCAGAACCATTAAATATGTGCAGAACTAAAGCAGACAAATATGATACTCCTGGCTGCCTATTGTTCTTATTGTCCTAATAGACGACTATGCACTTAAAAAGACATTAACCTTCTGGCATCATTTTGTTGTTTTTTTTTGTCAGACTTCTCTGTATTTTCAGCAGTTGGCATTTTTCAATTTGGTTTTCTAATACATTATCTTTGTTTTACAAAGATGTTTTCTAAACATTGGTGTACAAAAATGAATTCCCAAATCAAACCCCTTGAATTACCGCTGGCATCATCAAGATGAAATAACTTTCTCTTTCACAATTAGAATACTCATTACATTACCCAAATTATTTTCGAGGAACAGAAAGTGCATTCATAATGTGTTGTTGTCTACTTTTAAGTTCTGAAATATTAAAATGCAGATTTTGTGTGAAACTGTATCTAATGTGTAAGGATACAGTTCTTAAAATGTGTGAGCATTAATGCATTAGACAAAATGTGATATGATTAGCCTTTATAAGTCTAGCAAAAGTTTTAAAAAATTTAAAACTAGAGCACTAACTTATCTTTTATTGAGTATAATACACAGTATTTACAGATATAAACCTGTTTATGTAAGGTTAAATATTAAACATTAATAGCAAACATGTATTTTTTATCAATGATAAAAATTAATATTTAAGCATTCTTTCCATGAAACATGGGGCTTTTAAATAACCCCTTTTCTGTTGAAAGGGTGTGTAAAACTCTCTGAAAATGTAGGATTAAAAAGCATTTAATTTCTTTAAGTAAATCAGTATACTCAAAAAGTGTGTATTCGTCCTTTCTAATAAAGCTTGACAATATAAAGCTGAAGAGAAAAAAATGGGACACTGATGCAATTTACATTCCCTCCAAAATTACATTTCTCTTTAGAGAGCTTTTAAAAATTAATCACAAGTATTCAACATTTATGAATTTTCCTAGTGTTTGAAATATCCCCAAACTACAACATGCCTATCAATTTCCATTTTGAACATGCAATTGGTCACTTTTTCGAACTTGATTCATCTCGCCTGGCCGCCAACCAGATTGTGTCTGTGTATGCCTTCTTGACACTAATAACGACTGAGTTTCTGTTCGTTTGCGTGCAAGATTTCCCAAGCGGCGGTTTGGGGCTGGGATAAACTATCTATCATGATTGCATACAACTAATCTGTCTCATCCAAGCCGTCCAGTGATTGTTATTGCCTTTGACAATTCACCTCTCCTTGGTATGCCTGTGGTACGCATAGCTGCAGCCCATCCCCGGAAGGCCTGAGTGGCTTCTCCATATGCTGAGAAGGGATTCTTTTTATTTTTGTCAGGAGACCTTTACAAAAGAAAAAAAAAAGATAGAATCTTCCTTCCTTCTCCGCCCCCTGGATCAGCAATCCCTTTACCCACTTTCGTGGTATTTTATTAATCTAAACTTCCTGCACTAAATTACTGTGGGTGGCAAAACATAGCCTTGTTCACTATCTTTAGCCTTTTAAACCATTCATATTTGCCATTCAGTAATATTGTTGGGTTTGTTTTTTTTTATTTTGTGGTACAGAGCATGATGTGATGTGATACTTCTTTTGTTTTCGATAGTAAGGAACCTATTCCGGACATTGTTGAGAATGATAATTCTGTGAATTACACCATAACCTTTATTTTTTTTTGGGGGGGAGGGGGTGAGGCGGAGTGGGTCATGCCTCTACATTGTGTAAGACACATTGGAGAAAGAGATATGAAGGGTCACACCCTTAAACTATAAAACGGCATTCACATAATGTAAATAATTCTGGACCATCCTAATGTTTTTTGACAATATTTTTATTAACTAATAAACAATGTAGACACATGTTCTAGCAGTATGTAAAATGAGCAAACTGTACTAAACGTTAAAATATTTTGCATCAGGAAATATGAATTGGAAAATCTTCTGAAAGAATTAAATGAATTTTCTTGCTCCCCCTTACATGTGAATAAATAATAAATAATGCGAATTCCTCATTCTAATCAAAGATCTTGAAACCTTTTCTCTTTTTATAAAGAAACATATAATAGACTGGACATTTTTTACTTTGCTCATGAGGTGAATTATCAAACTGAAAAGTTAAAATACATGTTTATCCTTTACAACAATATGCTCATTGTAGAATCTGTATTGTAATACAATTGTTATCATGTAATTATTGTAATCAGATCATGGAAGGTTTTCAATTGAGTAGGCAGAAAAAAAACAGCATTTAAAAAAGCTGAAAATTGCTGGGACATTTTTACTATTAAACCATTTTTTTTCTTCATACCTGATGCTGCCTGTCTAAACAAATTACTATACTAGTGTGAACTAGAAGGTATGAGGAGCTAAGTCACAGGATTTTAATAGACGTTATAGTGTTAAATGACACTTGCGAACAGAAAATACAGGAAGACGTTAATAATAGAACGCTAGTGTTTTTTATTTAAAAGCTATGGCAAATATTTTAATTACAGATATGTATTAAGTACAGAATGCCATGCCACCTTCCATTTATTGTGATACCTTCCCTGTTTTGCTAGAGCTTAACCTTTACAGCCTAAGTGGTCAGTCTGAGGCATTTGACTTAATTTCCGACTGCAGTTTTCATCTTTTGTGCCTTTGTTGATGACATAACTTCCATAAAGTTTTGGTTCTTGAAAATTGCATGATAGAATGCCTGCCAAAGCATGCAAACCTCAAAAGACATTAAATATTAAAAAGATGCCTTTGCTATTCAGTGCAATTTAATGGTGTACTTTATTAAAAAGGTAATTCAGTTGTTGTTTTTAAGTTCTACAGTAGGTAAGACAGAAGACCTTTACATGCCATTTGATAATGAATATTAAATTCAAATGAGAAAGTCTTCAGAATATTGCAGGAATTAATATCCAGTGTTACTCCTGTGAGTCTTTTACCTGAGACACTGCAAAATTTGGTTTCTTTAAAAAAAGGTAAAACTGTATTTACTACAAATTAATAACAAATAGTAATCATTTTCTTTTAGTTATTGTTCTGTCCTAAATTGGTTTACCTGCATTCACCCTTTCAACAACATTTAAACTTCATGATTTCTATTCCTACTAAAATTTTACAGAACTTCAGTGCCAGTAAATACTCAATGCTCTTTACTGTGGTGAGTTAAATAATTAGTCATAATAGTCCAAGGTAATATTATCAGATCAAGTCCAGGTTCTCTGTTGTGCATTTCTTTCTTTCTATACAGTTGTATTAAAAAGTTTTACTCGTGCAGTACATATTTATAAATATGTATATCCTTACTGTTTTACTGTAAATCTTTGACAAAGTTATCCCACATTTAAAATTTTCCCCGTATTCTAAGCGCAAGAGATCTCACCTGCAGAAAGCACAGCTTCAAGCACACTTCTTTTGTCGAAACTTAGACACTTGAAATTTGACATCAAAGAAATCAAAAATACTTTTACTTAAAAATCATCATCCAAATCAGCTGAATATTAAAATCCTGAGTTTACCATATGGAAAACAGCATTAGCTTTGTGAAAATACTAGATTGACTAATGCATCCTTCTCAATTTCTGCTTTGTATCCTGTTCCTAACATGCACAGTTTCATAGTGCCACTTGTGAAGTTCTGCACTGTGGTCAGGACATCCTTACATTGATGCCCATTTGGCATGCTGGAGTAAAGTCATCTCGCTTCACTGTTAATTGGAAACGTGGGGGGATTCATGCGAGGCACGAGCAGTTCAGCATGTAAACCCTTCAAACCACAGCCACGATTGTCAGTGCCTGTACAGCACAGAGGAACTTATTAAACTTCATCTGTCATATTCTCACATCTCTCGTTTAAGTCAATAAAAACTGCGAAAAGTGTTTTTGGAATCTGGCATTTACCTTTGGACACAAAGCAGGCAGTTTGATTATTGTTTTTAATTTTAGTCAGCCCTTGGCATGATGGCAGTTCTCTAGGGAGAGCAGTCTGGAGCACGAGCCTGGAAATACACTACACTAAGCAGATCTCATCATGCAAACAGAAGCAGATTTATATCGAACGATTTCTTAGACACAAGGCAGGTTGTCTTGATATGTATTGGTGAAGTTTTTACATAAAAGTTTTTCTCACACCACCTTTCAGTTGTTTTCCTAACCTCCAAGTAGCTCCACTGATCACTGGGTTGTGCCTTAGTTTAATATGCTAGGCTTAAACACTTGCTCTAACAGCTTGCTCTCTGCTCATCTCAGACGAAGCTCTCTTCTTGTATCACTGCAACAGTTTGCCTGTGTAGCCTAAGTGAATACCATACAGTACTTGAAGTTGCTATTTTACATGTGTTTTAGTTCATTCAAACTTAGCACTCTCGCCACATTACAAAATCTTAATAGTAATGCTAACTTTAATACATTATGTTGTGCATATGTTTTAAGTGGAAATGATTTATACACATTATTCACTTGTCAAAATGTTGCAAAATCCCAAGATGACAAGTAAACATTGCAGTAGAATTGTGGTACATACTGTATGGTACAATTTGGCTATGATATGATATAATCAAATATGATTTAGGATATCATCTGTCATGTGCTAAGATGCAACTGTTTTCATGATTTCATCGCAATGCTATAGAGGCGACTGTTAAACCTTTTCATTTCATCCGATTTTCGTATATTCCTGTTTTTTACTTTGCATTTAATTAATGTGTATTATATGAGGACAAGTAAATGTCATACAAGTATTGTAAGTACCTGTGGTTAAGAGAGTCTGCTGAGAAAATAACAGGAAATTACTGTTGCTACCATTGTAATTCCCAAAAAAGTTACACAATATAAAAATGCAGTGTATCTTTTTTACCTAAGATTTTATATACCAGTATTGTTTTTGTTTTTCATTAGTACTTATCTATTTATCACACCAGATGGGTAGCTGGATAAAATAAATGTACTTTGTTTTTCAAAAAACATAATCCCGTAGGTGCATGTTCATACGGTGAATCATAAGCGACAGTCAGACGACGTTTAGAACGTTGAACCTCATTTTTCCAAGAAAACAAACCCCAATAAGAATGGTTTAATGACGGACAGGAGTCCTGTGCCGTGCCAACGGGATGAAATACTTTGCTTCCGCCTGCAGTACACGGATGTGGTGTGAAACCCTTGAAGGGATATTTAAACTACCTTCAGCTTTGACTGGTGATTAATCACCTCATCGTGCCATTGGAAGGAAGTTATTTGGCTGCTGGATCACCCCATGTGTAGGATGGCTGCTGGAAGACACACTTCTCTGTCATTATTTTTTTTTCTCTTCAAGCCACAGAATTTCCTGCTTTTGTGGCCTTGTGTAACCGTGTGCTTAGTAAGGATTCTTGAAGAGGGAATCATTCTCTGGCAGTATTATCTGTAGCTGCTGTTTTAGTTCTGCATTCGTTCTTTTAGCTTTTCAGACACTCTCAAACCTATCACTTCTATGGCTGAGTGGAGTAAGGGGGAGGTTTTGTCTTTCAAGAGCTGCGTTTGACACGTGAATCAAAGAGTTAGAATACTTTTATTTTCTACCGCAGATAAAGAACTTGTCCTTAGCTGCTTTTATTGGCTTCCATGCTGAAGTGTTTTAACTAAAGTGCTACTTCAGGAGCCTTAGTGGTGTTGGTGGTTTTGCTGGGGAATTGGCTAGGAACTAGCCCTCAAGTACACTTTGATAGATTTATGAAAGGTGTTCACCAAATAAAAGTGCTCATAACCTCAACCGAGATCCTCTCTGTCAAAAGCAATACAGTGTAAAATTCTATTTCATATATGTGCCTTGGACTTTGTGTTTTTTATTTCTGCTCTATATCTGATTAGATAGTAGATGTCTCAGTTGTTCTCAATATGAGTGCTAGCCATTAGATATAATGCACTGGCATTACTAGACTGTTTGCATTTTGCCACATCACTGAGATGACCTCTGATGTATATTCATCAATATTGAGTGCTTTGTGAACGTTTCTGACCATGTACTATGCATTTGGGCAAGCCATTGGCTTTTGCACTAGTTTTAGCATAATAGCTACAGTATATGTGTATATTTAGAGAAATGTACACTTTGACTGCTCAGAAATATCTTGTACTATTGTTAACCTTTCAAATTAACCTTAACTTTCAAAGCTCTAATGAAAAAACAGCTTTCCTTTCTCTTACAAAATGGAGTTTTAAATGCCCAAGTAAGTAAGTGAAAAACATTCTTATTTTCCACACCTTTTTTATCTCCACCCTGACAGGTATCATCATACATTACGAAACCTTAAAGAAATGAAGTGCATATTGTGCTCTGGATCAGAAATTTTGGAAAAACTCAATTTGCATATGAACTGACATGTTTTATTTCCTGACTCATAAGCCTGATATTTAGTGCATGGTCATCTATATGCTCATTTCATCTGCTGTGTGACTGTTTTGATAGTGGAAGATACCGTGTGAGAAAGGAACTTTACTTGGGGCCACTGTAACAGTGCAGAGCATTTAATCTAATCATCTATTCCTCTGAAAAGGACACCTGTACATCATATGCTCATCTAATAGTACTGTGTTCATACAGAATGAGTGCATGCAACCTTCAAGTCTCTTGACTTGATTTGGTCAATTCTAAACAGCACTTCTACATTTATTTGAAATTGTTAAAGGTCTTTTTTCAGTCTAGCAGCCACCTTTGGCAGTGCCTGTTAAGCAAGGTTTTGCTTAAACATTGCAGCTGTAGAATATCTATTATGATTCCAGTCTATTTTACACCTGTATACCTATAAACATTTTAGTGAAACCCTTAAACAAAAAACACCTCCTTAGTCACCAAGGATTATATTTAAATTTGTGTGTTTTCTGTTTATGTGTCCTAAACATGATAATACATTTGACTGATACTTTTAAATTGTTATCCTGTACAATGTAACAAGCCAGCACATTCAAAGTGCTTCTGTGTAAACACCCAAACAGAGCTCTGAAGTTGGGTTAGGGTTCATATATTTTGTGTATTGTTACATAGGTTCTAAATAAATTTTAAATTATCAGCTGCAGAACCAGTGCATTTTTATGGATTCAAAAACAAATAATAGTTTTATTATATTCACTTTTTTATTTGTATCCGTTTTATCTTGATTTACTTTTTCGTTTTCAGTATTGCCTACTACCATGATTCCTACTCTGTCTAATTATACTCTTTTAAATGCTTGAGTATTGCATATTCAAGGCATTAAGTGCCTTGATTCTTTCAAATGGACACCTTTAATTTTACTCCATGGCACAGGAAATTGATGCTCATTTTATGCTAGAACCCAAATCTCTTACTGGACACATTGTGAAGAAAATATTACTTGTCTTAATTATCAGTAATGAAGCAGGGATAAGCTGCTCACTTAGATATAATATATTAAATGACCTTTTTGGCTAGGATAAGTGATAAAAGGTATCAGTTTCATGAATTCTGCCTCATTTAGCTTCTGGTCTTTGTGTCGGATAATGTTTGGAGGATGAGTTTTAAAGTCAAGCGTAAATGGTGTTAAGAGTATTAAATTGATTTACAGTTTGGTTTTCAGTACATCATTTTGCTTTAGTAAATGAATCTATGCTTCCTTTTTATCATTGGGTTTTTATTATGTAAGATAAGGTTTGAATGCAGTTTTTTCCTACTGTGTTGAGGTATTTAATCACAGTGGCAGAGGTTAGAGTAGTGGGCGGCAGAGGAGGGGAATTTGACAGCTCTTTTGCAGACCCAGTGCTGCTAACTTTTTCTTATGCAGAGTTGCAGTAGGCAGTAGCTCTAAAACACTCATTTGCATTTTTTAGCCCCCTGACGCCTACTCTGATGTTGATTAATTTTTTATTGCTCTCCTTATTTGCAGCTGGACCCAGGTATTCAAAGCTGCATGTTTGAGTTCTAACTCTTTGTAAAAGTGGTTACTCTTTTTTTATGCTTCTTGCATTTGTGTTGCTGTTAAGCAAAATAGAATTCCTTGTGAATAAGATTCAGAATGATATTTAGTACTGGATCCTGCTTGTCTTTAATACCTTAAGGTTGCATTGAGCACTTCTATCTTTTCCAGGGTATATAAGACGTCCCCTTTTGTCTTAGGAGAATTTCTGAGTCTCAGTGGCAGAAAGCATGAAAGTCACCCACTAAAGCAGTGGGCTTGAGGCAGCTAGCTCTTGGGAATGGAGCAATGCCAAAATAAGCTTTTGGAAAGAGCACCTCTGATAAAACATGCTGCTGCTCTCGCACTCTCTGCACGCAAAGGTGCAACAAGATTTTGCCCTAAGGACCAAATTTCAAGAAGTATGCAAAGGACATTGGAAGATTGCAGCTGCAATATTAATACCGCACGCATTTCCAATTTAAAAAAAAAATCTGTAATGAAATTTTCATTTTGAAATGGTGATGTAAGGAAACATCTAATACATTAAGTTCATCTCACCTCTCTAAATTATACATATCTGAATTGTGTGGCCTGGCCTTTTCTTTATAAATGCCACAAAAGACAAGGATAAGCATAAAACTGAAATGGTCATTTCTTTGAATCTGATTAATATTGGGGTAGGAAAAAAAATGGACTGAAGATTTTTTCTACTTATCTGAAAGGGATGTGGGACTTTAAAAAACTGATACGGTCATTCAAGGTAAAAGATAATTGGATTACTGGCATTATGCATATATAACTTTGTTTTTGTACTAATTGTGTCTTAAAATTCCAAAAATATTTCTTGAATAAGCATCTGAAAACTTAAAATTGATGCTTCCTGTTTAACATGTCATTTTTTATTTAAAGACAAGATATTTTAGAGAGTAATTACGGGCATGCTGTCGTTTCACTGTAAGAAAATTTAACAAGTCAAGTGCTTATGAACCCAAAGAAGTATATGATAAATGTAAGTAGTCTAATGGCTGTGATAATAACCTCAGACAAAGCTATCTCATTTCCAGTTTTTATCGTGACCCTGTTTCATGGGGTGCTTTTTTTGTGTGGTTTGGTGCAAAAACTGTTATTATAATAATTTTCCCTGAGAGATCTTTCACCTTCACAATGTTTAAGTATGAATTTAAAATAATATCAGATAATATTAATATAAAGCTTCAGAAACACTACAGTGTGCTGTCTGTTCAATTTCTGGTTGAAAAAGCACAGCAGTACTTTAGTTCATTACTGTTGGAAAATGCTAACGGGACAATACAGACCATGGTGATTAAGATGTAAATTCTTTCTAATTAGAATGTAAATTCTTACATTTATATGAAGACATCAACTGTCAGGTTGCCATATGATATCTTTTTCTTTTTTTTCATACCCTGCCTGAATGAAGCCTTCATCGTTCATTTGCAGCGTTCAAACAGTTTTGCAGTCCTTTTGTTCTCTGATTCTTGTAATATTCTCCCTTCATGTTCCCTTTTCACATTACTTTTGTTTGTTTTTTCGCTTGCATCTGATATTGTTGTGCCTGGGGATTTTGGGTAAATTTGGAATGAAAATTGAGTTCATTCGGTGCCAGTATTTGCGTGTGCATCAATTACTTCTGCTGAATTTTCCTCAATGCAAATAAGTCTGGTCTCATAAAAGCAGTGCATGTATTTGAAATAATTAATTTTCCTTTAAAAGCCAGTGGACGACCAGTCAACACTCATTTCGTGTCTTTAAAAAATAGGCAAGGAGGAAAAATGCATTAATCAAGTCACCGTGTAAATATTAATAGTTTTAACATGTCTGTATGGTAAGTTCTGGGAAGAAGTTTTCTTCTCAAGTTTAAAAATAATGGAACTTATTGGGCAGGCAATTAATTTAGCATGGCTCCAACATTTACCACAGAATGTACTGACTTCTCCCTTCATGTGGACTGCATTTGGTCTGCTTACGTCTAGCCTGTGAGGCTTATTAAAATCAGACCATTAGTTATTGTCTGAAAAATGCTATTCAGACTCAGAAACCAGCCCTGTTGTAAAGTTAAGTTGAGTGAAAAGATGTACGCCCTAAATAAATTGGAAGTAGATAATAATTGAATAATTGCCTCTATTTTCTTTTTCTTTTCTGAGGTGTATTTTGTTTTATAAGAAATACATCATCTTTCCAAAAGAGTGACCTGGGAATTATGTTAACAAGTCTCCCAGATACATTTTAAGGAGCAAGGACTGAGATAAAGAGCTCTGAAACCAAAACAGTTTGTTAAAGGCAATTTCGTGGCGTTTGAATAGAATACTGATAATTAAATGGAAACAAGCGATGGTGTAATATATGAAGGACAGTTGTTGTTTCCAGTGGAATTATCATGTGTGTTGGAGAACATTCCTCTATGTAATGTTTAGAGCATGGTGAGGGGGCTTGGTTTAACTTTAGTGTGAGCAGCCCGGCCTCAGGGAAGGGCCATTTCAGGGTTAATTTTGGCGCTATTCAGTTTAATGGGGGTGGGAACTGGCAGGGCATGGTGCAGCTCCACTTGCTGTCTAGCAATGGAGAAGAAGGAGTTGCTGGATCCTCATGAGGGATAAAGGACAGAGCTCATCATCATTGATGGACAAAAATTTGCAAAACCCACCAGTTTGTACGAGGAGCCACGGTGCTCTTGTCATATTCATTTTACTTTTCAACTTTCAGAAGAAGTCAAACCTAAAATTCTCTTTTGCTTTCAGGGTTGCCTGGGACTTTTCCCCTGTCTTAGGCTCGAAACTCCCCTGCTCTTCCGTGAATTAGCCTTTTGCAGTGGGGGCTGCCACTTGTGCGATATTGTGAATATTCTGCTTATTGTGTCACAGGAACCAAAGTGAAAAAGTGATGTTTGCCGATAAAATATTGCGGATAAGAAGAATGGCAACATGCCCTTTTAAAAATAAAGAAATAAGAAAAAGATTTTGAATAAAACAAAACATTTCTTTTATTCATAACTTTTTTTTCCTAAGCTTTCTTTTTACTGCAGGAAGCCTGAATGTAATCCAGCAACTCAAAAGTAAAGCAAAGCATTTTTTGCAACATGAAAAATACAATTGTATGGAAAGATCGGGATCACATGGCAATATATTTTAAGACTACTGCAGATACATCATCACAGTGTTATATAATTTTCGCATTAAATTATTTTTAAGTTATTTTTTATGTCAATTCGTTTTTAGTTTACAAAAAACACATTTGGCTTTAATAAGGGACAAATGTAGATCTTCAAATGTTTCGCTCTGTTAAGTGAACACTTTATGGCCTCACCTTGCAGCTAAGATACTGAGTTAAATCAGCAGTAAAATAGAATTCAATTCCCATGAGAGTGCAACCATTGTTTTCATCAGGTGACTTACCTGTTCTTTGAGAAGTTAGTGCCTAATCATTGTTAGCAAAAAGACACCTAAAATATTTTTGCATTAAGGTAATGCGTGCAATGCAGAACATGTTTTATATCAACACCCAAAATGATTTACATAATAGTCACTGCGTTTTGATTGCCTGGAAATTTGGCAGTTTTGACATTTCTACATATTGCAATATCTCCAGCACCTGTCTTAAGCTGTAAGTAAAAATTAATCTTTCAGTGGGAAAACTTCCAACAATATCAGATAATTCACTGTCTCATTGATCCAATTAATGACTCATTAACTTAAAATGTTATCATCAGTAACTCAGTTTTTCTTTCCCTTATGAGAAGTCCACGGTTATAATTGTTTTAGATATTTGCTGCAAGAGTAACTACAAAGAAATGGTTTTAAGTTAGAAGTTGGAATTCTGTTTACATTTAATTTTACAGAAAAAACACAACCTTTACACCATTCAAACCCTTAAAGGACAAAATAAATGTTTTCAACACACAGATAACTATAGCTTTTAGTGTTGTGACTGTTCAAACTTAATATTCAATAATTTATCTCAATAACCCGTGCTTTGAAATGATAGAATAAATTAAAAAAAGTATTTCACAAGGTAAGAGACAGAACTACAAGACTTTCTGTGCTTATCACAAGGTTGCAGGTGCTTTTTGTAAGTCATGTAATTTTGAGAAATCATGAAAGACTGTTTTAATTACTGAGAGTATTATACAATAGTTTCAAAAGATCAGTATCCTTTTTAAAGTTTTGTTTTTTTTAGGACATGTGTATACAAAATGTGTGATACAAGGGGAGAACATTTTGGGAATGCTAATTAGACCTCACCTTGGTAATTGTGCAGAGAGAGCGTCAGTGAGAGAAAGTGATTAGCAGCACAGTAGTCGGATGAACCGAGGGGGTTTCTCAGCAGTTCACCCATGCAGGCTGCGTAATACAGACAGACAAAGCTGAAAGCTTCTTTCATGCAGTTTTCCTGTGTTACAGTTATAAAACTACTTAATGACATATGAAATTTCACTGCGTATTTGGATCTTGAATGCTATATTTATTTTGATTTGCTTTCTTAGTGTGTATATCTGCTGGCCTTCATTTTTTAAGGTTTTTAATATTATCATGGCATGGCTTTCATTGTTTGACTATTTTAATTTGTGTACTCACGTACTCGAAACAAGTGTATGTTTT
>NC_090716.1:7669774-7699774 GCF_040954835.1 Lepisosteus oculatus
TGCTGAAGGTGATTGTTAGTCACTCAGTGAGGTTGAACAACAGTGCAGGATTGTTGAAGATTTCTTTGCTGTTCAGTGATTTTCTTATCTATATACTTAATGTTATCAACAGCATGAAATTATTGTGACATGTAAATTAACAAAAAGGCATGTGGAAATCAAGATATGCCATTGAAAGACAGCATTAGGATATTTGGAGCCATTAATATATGAAGGTGCAGATAATATCTGCCAAAATATCTCGTTATTATGTTTGAATGCTTCTGTGAAGAGCTTTACCTCTTCATGGTGCTTTACCCAGTCTCTGTAAACCACTGTGTCTAATGTAAAATGTAATAATTATCTGAGCACTGTAATGTACTTCTCTTTCACAAGTTCTCAAAGTCAGAAGCATAGCTACATCATTGTGGACTAGGATTATCCAACGAAGCGTGTTTAAACATATTTCAAAATCTAAATCGACTTGTTTATACAGGCAAAAATTAAGAAAATAAGATTTAAAGAATGAGTTCCGAGTGCATATTCAGAGTGTTAATTAATTTGCCTGTTTTGACAATTCTTTTTCCATGTTGGAATTGATTAAAGACTCGGCATTGTGTACATGGTAAATATGAGAGTGCTGCTGTATGCCTTCAAAGAAATCTGTTGTGTTAAATCTTGGAAAGAGATTTGTGTCCTACTTTATTGATATTTAATCAATCCCAATTCCTTTATCATATGTTGTTTTCTTTGCAGTCCAGCAAACTTTTTTTGGAAGGAATTTGGTGTACTAAATGATTTCAGTCCATTGTACAAAAACAATTCACTAAGACTTATTCTTTTTCCAGTGCTTATGAAGGCATCCAAGAGAAGTGTGTTCACTTTGTATTGAAAACCATGATGCTAGGCCTCCTAGGTAAGAGGAGATAAGTGTAAACTGGTGGTTGCAGTGCTCTTTCAAGGAGAAAATATGAAGAACTCTGGTTAGCTGCTTTTTTTTAAAGAACAGCAGAATACATGAGTTCAGAGCTCCCAACACTATTGCTAGGCCTTGTTGGTTAAAGTTCTGGACAACAGATATCAAGGTTCTATGAATAGCCCTATGGGTGATAGGGTTACTATAGGCAACACCCTTCAGTGGAATTGCATTAACTTTTCAGTATGGTTGTCATTGTCTTCGGGAGTGCTGTCTTCTTGGCAAAACATTTTGAATGCCGGATTTCTTTGGAGAAGTAAGTTATCTTGTGATGGATTGCTTTCTTCAGCTGGGCTGATGCATGGCTTTTCCACATCAGTAACACAAAATGGCATGTTGGCTTTATAGCCACCCTGTTTTTCTTGAATATCAGAAAAGGGACAGAGCTGTTTTTTTCATTCCCATTTGTCTAGACAGCTAGAAATACCTGCTGCTTCATTAGTCTGTTGCTTACAGCATTGCACTAAGTTAAAGGCCAAGTATACTGATAGTAAAAGTCCAAGCTGTTTATATACACAAAACAAGCACAAGGATTTGTGGAATTTTAATGTAACATTACCATTAATTAAACTGAGGCCATTGTTCTAAGCCTTAAGTCATCTGCATTTAACTTGAGAGAAAAAAAAAAACACCTTGATGAGTAAGACTGTTACAAGAGCTGACATGGTAACCCACAGTTGACCTTTAAGTTGCAAAACTTTGTGGTAAAACGCAGCCTCTTGTATATATCTGAGGATGTCTGTTCATAGACATAAGTGCCGGTCACCTCAAATGTCCCTTTCTCCCCTTGGCATGATGTTCTGCCATCTGAACACACCATCAATACTGCAATGAAGTGATCCACAGTTAACATAGTTTGAAATTGGCTGTTATACTTTACTGTAGATTAATAGTGAGAATGGAATGCGAAAAGATGAAAATAAAAAAAACAGTTTCAAAATAGTTTAATTTATTTGCATTATGTTTACTTAAATGACAAGGCTGCAGAATTACAGATGCACATCCTGTGCACTGTAGACAACGCTATTAAATGGAATGTGGTGGTGATGTAACCTGATGACTGTGAAATGAGCAGTACATCACACTACCTTAGTATTTGTTACTCCTTTTTGCTGAAACCTGGAAAATAAAGGGCAAATTGCCCCCACCTGGTTCTTTTACCTAAATTACAAAGTGTTTTCTGTTGCTGGGGCTGGTAATTTGCACTCTGCCCCACAGCTTGGGTGGAAATTGAGGCAAATGAAGCATACTAATTATCCATGAACCAGCAGAAACTGTCATTTACAGTGAACCAGGGACATATTCAACAGGTATGCTAGTCCTAGTATTAAAGAAATAAGCTGATCTTGGCACACAGTATGAAATGGAGGGTACAGACCATTTGGACATAGGTGTTTCAATGGACAAACACATTTCTAAGACTGTCATTCTCTTGCACCTTTGTGACAGTGCAAATCTGTTCTCATCTTTTACTAGTCATGAGTTCTTTGTGACCTCCTGTAGGCCCCGATCACCATTGTCTTTGGTAGCTTCACACCCTTATCCAAAGTCTGGTAAATCTTTGCTTCTGCTCATTTTACGCCTAATTAAGTTTCAGCCAGTTTCTCCAGGCTACATACACTGTAGTCAATCTTAGGACACATCATGTTTTCAGCTCCCTAGTTTCTCTGAGGTACATGCAGCAGCTCCCACAATTAGAAAGCTGGATTTTTCAAAAAAGTTTTTAAAATATCCATGTTAATTTACACTTCTCTCTCTTTGTCAGGAAAGTACTTCTCTAATTCAGATGAATAAACTGTAATAGGAAAATGGAGTACATCTGAACATATCAGGCCATTCCTTAATTACTTTAAAACTGTCATGTTTTAAGTGGTGTTATTTTACAGTTGTTATGAGCAATATTTCTAGGAGGAAATGCTGAGAATTCTTAAAGAATTCCTAAAAAAGTATCTAAATAGAAATGATTCTGGTCTTTTTAGAATGCTGTAAAGTTAAAGGTGGTAAGAGATGAGATTTGCTTAGAGTTGTTTCTCAGGATCCTTGCTTTCCTCTTTTTCCCTTTAACAGAGCCGGCGAGTTAAATGCCAGTCTGGTCTAAAACATGCTTTCGAAATCGCAAACATGCATGTTGAAGAATCTGTGTTTGTAATTTTGGCTATCAGTGAGGAAAATAAGATTATAAGATATGAGAGTGTATTAAGTAAAACTCCAAATATGTTGTCAAAAAATATGGGCTGTAGCTTTCCAGTCCAGCATATTCAAACTGAAAGAACCACTTACACGTATTTTTCTTCTCCCCTCATGCTGTCTACAGGCCTCCCTTAAGCCTTGGGCGAAAGCTCGCTGTGTTCAAATATTTAAAGCGAGCTGTCTTCTGAACACCACCAGTGCTGCATTAACTCCCTGCATACAGAGTCTCAAATATGCGACAATCCTATCTTTAAAACATCGAGGGGAGTTAACCTTTTCACAGTTCAACCTCTTCACACTGAAGAAAAGAACTCGAGTATTGTGAGATATGTTTTTTTATATTTGTAAAGTCATGCTTACATGGTAGTGATAAGTAGAACAGTATCCCAAATCTTACAACATTAAATATTAAGTTGTGTATTAAACAATGATTTTCCTGGAGTATCTTATTTTCCAGTTTTAAAAAAGAAAAAACAAAAGGTGACACTTAGTAATGACCTTTTACCTTAGATCCTTGACCTGTGCATTCTCTGATAGGCTGAAGGAGAAAAATATACCTTATTACACAAAGCTTCATTATTTGTAATAGATATTTATTAGATATTTGATGCAAAGCAACATTTTAAATTACATTTTGTATCTTGTATGAACTGGTATTGTGTGACAGAAAATTGACATATTTTAAAAGTATATAGTTACAAGTCAAGCAAAATAAATATTTAGCGAATCCTTTATCGCCTTTTTTCTGCGCAGTCTGTCAGTTACATTACCCACAGTGCATAACAGATAGAATCTCTGCCTTTTGCATATTTCAAAGGTTATTTTAGTTCAGTGCAGGCGAGCAGGTGACATAGATTGCAAGTGACCTTTTCGAATAAAAAGGCAATAGGATGAAATTCCTTGTTACTGAGACAACCTGAAATTAGACCTAAAGTTTTTTATCTTTTCGTTTTCTGAAATGTTTGAGTGAAGTTTAAGATCAGTTAAATATAATCTCTGATTATATACAAGTTCAGATACAAATTTTCTTTATTTTTCCTGGTTGGTAGTCACTGTAACAAAATGATAATTTATGTAAATACTTGCTTAATATGCTGAGTTAAATATGCTGTATGGAGCGAAAATCTTTGCTATTGGCTTGACATTGCACAGTAAAATTATTATATTCGACTAGTTTACATCTGATATTCTTTTATTCACCATATCTTCTAGACATACTGTACTCATATTACCATTCATAAACAAATCTGTGATTTTACACACCAAGTGTAAGAGAGGTGAAGAAGTACATTTTGTATTTATGGAAGAGGTTGTTAAATCCTGGCTGGCTTATTCAGTAAGGACTTTCTGAAGCCATTTAGTAGAATTAGTGCATCCAAATTAAATTGGTTTAAGTTCCTAAAAAGTTAAACTTCATATTGTTCAATACCATTCACAAATTTTGAGATGTCTTAGTTAGGTTATATTCCTTGTTAGACATTAGGTACAAAACCATTAACAAAACATAATTTTGAAGGGATCTACTTTTTTCAAAACATCATGCAGAATAATGTTTTAGGAATTGTTGTACAATGTTTCTTTGCATTTGTATTCTTTGCATTTCACCTTTTTTATGTATCTATGGCTTGTTGTGTCTGTTTCATTTTTACTTTTTTCTAATTGCTCTTCTGTTTCTTTTTTATGCTTTTGTGTTATTGTATACTGGTAACAAAAACCTGTCCCCCCCCCCCCCCCCCCATAAAAAACCAAAAACAAAAAAGGAGCCGTATGGGAACATGAGGTGCTAACGGCTGATTTCCAAGGAGCTTATTTGAAAAACACAAACACAGGCACGTTCATGAGCGGAAATGTCCTGCACGAGTGTGCAGAGCTCAGTGAAGGTGAGGGTGGCTGGGCTTTGCGCACAGCAGGAATCACTCGTTCCTTTGTGATGATGAGGAGAGAAAGCAGGCCTCATCGACCCTGGCTGCTGACCCAGCCCTGGGCGCACTCGGTGACAGCTCCTGACTGCCAGGAAGCTGCAAGCCATCGCTGTCCCAGACCCGCCCAGCAGGGGGCATTTCAGGCTTTGTGGGGCACAGTGTGTGTGTGTGCCTTCCGGGTATCAAGAGCTTTTACAGGAGGTAGAAGACAAGATAAGTAAGAGGGAAAAGGAAAGGTGCATGCCCTCACTACTATTACTGCAGGAGCCAAGAGCACTTAGGATTAATGGTGCAACAAAGATACAGTACTGCAAACTGACAGTGGCTCGAAGTCTAAAGCGAACAGGCATTGTGTTTACACAGTAAACACCTTAAAAGGCAATCAAATAGAAGGGGTGAGAGTGAAGAGAAGAGAAGTGTTAAACCATTGAAACTATTCTATAATATTTATAATATTTAATATTCTGTAAGATTTTCTCCTAAATTTTCCTTAAAGCAGAAAGGGACTAGGTGAGCTGGCTTA
Source organism: Lepisosteus oculatus (assembly GCF_040954835.1). Taxonomy (NCBI): domain Eukaryota; kingdom Metazoa; phylum Chordata; class Actinopteri; order Semionotiformes; family Lepisosteidae; genus Lepisosteus; species Lepisosteus oculatus. Next base: position 7,675,365 of record NC_090716.1, read on the forward strand.
AATTTATCCCTCTTTTCTAATCAATAACCACTTTTGTCTCCCAACAAGAACCGCATCCTATATTGACCAGAAACGAGGTCAAGACATGCAAGAGTGTCTGACAGCTAAACAGTTTTGCAGTAATTGTCTCTATGTTTGGTTCCTCCTAGATCCACATTTTTGACTTTCCTTTTGTAACGAAAAGCTTTGCTAGGACAGCTGTGACTGCATCAGTAAATCAAACATGATTGCAATTATAAAAAAAGAAATGTAATTTTTTATTGGATCTAATGTTTTAATAATTGTTACCCAGTTTAAATATTTTATTTAATATTCTTAATAGTTTAGAAGTGCATGTATTGAAAATGTTACAGCCATACCTTACTATACATCTGCAAACTGGAAAAAGGTCTCTTAATAAATTAATACCCAGTGCTTAAGTTATAAGGGAACATGTTGTGGGCTGTGGAATTCCTTTGATGCTGTACTTAAAGTGAGGTTATTTCCTTAATCTCTGTTGTGTGAAATTGTGGTATTTAGGTCTAAAATAAGTGATACGTGCACAACTTAACTGAATAAAGTCTTTTACAAGTCGTTTTATAAAGGTCTCTCTTTCTTTTTGTGAAAATCGAATTTCTGTTTGTATCACTTGTACATACTGTACACGTATCTGCATGGGATTTTCAAATCACATGATAGGTCTGCTGGCCTAGACTTGTGAAAGAAGTCACCAAAGCAGCAAACGTGCATGTGGAACCCAAGAGCAGCCAAGCAGGCAAGTCGTAGTTACCTCATGTAATGATCCCGTCCAGTTTTGAAGGAACCCTGTCTATATAATAATGTTTTAAAGAATCCAGGCATTGAAGTTCCTAGGATTTTCTACTTGCTGCTCCAGATCCTTGAATGCAGAGAAACCTTTCTTGAGATGGACTTTTTCTGTTTTGCTGCACATATATATTTGTCAAGGCACATATATATTTTTCATCCCAGTTTAACAAATGTCGAAATCTTACCAGATCTGCCTCTGAAACTTACGTAATGTTTGCTCTTTGCAAAATGTATTTTTGTTGTATTTTCCCGCACACTCCAGTGGAAATTGTGCTATTTGAAATATAATTATTGAACTTCTATTGACAGACAGACAATACTTCCTCTTGCATGGTTGCCATATTCATGTCCTCATTCTGTTTTGTACCCAACTGCTTTATCCTTTGCAGTGTCCCAGTAATGTTGAGACATTTGAATTTGAGAATAATATAGCAAATCTTCTTGAGGTTAGCAGATGACCTTGTTTTACCTATACAAAACCGTTATAATCAAACAGCTAGTCTATACTGTATATTCAAGATTCAGCAGTCAAAGCCAATATGTATTGAACCCCAGTGATGTTTTTCCCATTCCAACCGAAAATATATATTTTTCTGGCATGTGATATTATCTAATTGTTTTAAAATTGTTGAAATGTCTGTTAGAGCAGCACTAAATAAAAAAAGTCTGAACCTGAGATGGCTCAGAAGAGATGAATATACTGACAACAAATTGTTCTGTTCTATTATGTAAATAAACCGGCCTTCTGTAGGGAGCTGTTTAATCTCATGTACCCACAGTGTGTTTTTGATCGCACATTTTATTACCCTGTTCTTAAGAGAAAAGCTCAGGTGAAATGGTAGTACTGCATCTTTAAATCTTGGTGACCTTTTCCCTCAGTGTTGCACATGCTCAGTTCATTGACTTAGCCTCCTGCCAAACTGAGGGTGTGTGACTTCTAGATACCAGTGTGATTTTCACTGAGGATTACTTATATGATATTGATTTTTTAAACAAAATTCACGCTACAGTACGCTTTCAAAGCCAAGCTGAGGCTTGATCAATGCATTGTTTTTTTTAATTACACTTCAGTGATTTTAAAACATCAAATGTTTCTGAGGAGCATTAACAAGGAAACAACCTTATAGTAGCTTTCTTTACAGCAGAATCAGCCTGCTAACCATGTGTACATAATGATTCCTGTTGTGAGGCTGAGGTGCTTAAATATAGATGGTGCTGCTACTGAATTTATTTAAAAAAACTTCTAGATACAGCTGAAAGGGAAATTTAAAGAAGGTATGATAGTTACACAAGACAATATTTAAGTAAATACCTGAAAAGTGCTATGTAAATACAGTACAAGTTTCTTCTGATTATTATTTTTATTATCATTATTATAATTGATGCCTGTGTTACCGCTATTTCACATACAGTCTCTCATATTAGGAGACCCAATTTTTCAAGTCCTACTGCAGTTTTACACTCTATCATTTTAATGGTCATGTTTTGCAAAATTTGCATACATTGCTGTGAATATATTTAATTGTAATGCGTAAGGAACAATCAGCATAGACACAAATGCGAATGATAGCTTTCCTGTTCAAGACAGGGTCATTTGAAAACTAATAATTACTTCATAAATTGTTCATAGATTTTGTTTGTTTTCTTTTCCCCCCCCCTAACACATTCTTCAGAATTTTTTTTTTCTTTATCAACAGCCCAGAGCAGTTATCAGCTTTGACAAGCTATTGAAAAGTATTGTGCAAACAATGAAGTTAAATTGTGCATGAACTCATATACACATATACATCCTGCAGATAAGCTTGTTTGGGCTACTGGGAGCAATTTCTCCGCCCTGGGGAAGAGCAAACTCAAGTGGTCTTCAAGCTCTCCACTTGTAGGAGCGCTGTTCATTTGTTTTCTTGTAAACAGCAACACTTGGAACTCGGACAAAGAGTACAAGCACCTTTATTAAGATTGAGATAAGTATCTATGTGTGGACAGGAGCATTCCTTTATTTGTAGCTTAAGGGAAGCTGTGCAGAATCAAGTGTATTCAGAGGCTCTTGAAGCAAATTACAGGCCTGTTTAAACCTTAGGATGGAGAACCCTGATGGTATTATTTCTCAAGTGCCAAGGGCCCCAAACCTGATCCAGTTAATAAAGAAACCCTCTTAACCCCCTTTAACACTTTCTACTTTACCTTCTTTGGATTTATTTGAAGGGCACTTATTAAATGTTCTTTTGTTGAAAATGTTGGCACAAGCTGACTAAGAAAGATTAGAGTTCATGTGGAGCAAGTTGTCGTGGTAAACCATTGAATTTAATGACTTTGGTGTGTCACCAGTGTATTGCTGACACTAAGAGTACATGGTAATAAATAGTTAAAACATCATTCTTTTATCCACTTTTCATGTTGTATGCGAGCCCGACCCATAGTTTAGAATTTCCAAAATATTTCACTGAAACATTCCAAGTTAATGAATCTTGCTTTGGTCCCATGTGCACTGGAGAGATCGTGCATGTTTTTTTAATGCTTTATTTTGGTTAATGTCAGTTACTTTAAAATGGCAGTGTGTTTCAATAATTTAAAGGTTAATAGGTGTAGGTTTTATGTTGTCATTCTCATTTTGAGACCTTCTCCAAGTAGACAACAAGCGGCTTGAACATTAATTTTTAAATGTTTTTCTTCAAATATTTTAAGAAACCGTTCTAGTTAAAATTGCTAGCACATTCATTGTTAGTGTTGGTTTCAATGTTTTATGTTTTGCTAATGTCTAATTTGATGATTTGGACATGCAGTGTAACCCACATAATCCTCTTAGCATTAAATAAGAATCTGAAAGAATTACTTACCTGCAAGAGGTGGTTTCAGTTATATTTATTTTTAAAAGATTGGTCTCATAATAGTTAGATCTTTACGTGATAGCAATTACAATAAAAAACAAACCTAAGGTCTGAAATTTGCATTTTAAATTATTCTCATTTTCTGAGTTTCTTGGACACAGCTGCAGTACGAATTTAGCAGCAGTTTGTCATTTGGCATCTTTTATTTACGTAGCAAACTCCACAAAACCAACTCACGCATATAGTTTATTAAAATGAACAGACTAGAATTACTGAGATCTAGAACACATCTGCTGCAGAGAACTGTACGGCGTATAATTGTATCCTGTCATATTTAAGTACTTCTTTAAAGCAAAAATTGTGACAATTTGTTTCTCTGTCTCTTCTTCTCCATCTCTCCTTCCCTCCCTCTCTCTCTAATTCTCCACTGCTCCCTCGCTTCTGTTTCTCTTAAAATTCTCCGTCTGTACAGAGACTGCACTTGCCTCCAGACTTGTCAGACACAGTGAGCCGTTTGAGCAAACAGGATCTGGCAGAATCGGCCAAACTGCTGAGACTGGGATGTGGCACTACAGCCACAGGCAAGAAGCACCTGGACTTCTAGTGGTTTTTATTTAACCCTTTCACTTGCCATTTACATGACATTCTAATTATGGCTGGATGTTGTATTGCCAATTAATCCTGACCTATTCTTTCAGTATTTTTTCCTAAATTCCAGAATTTAGGGGAAATGTTAAGAATGTATACTCCTGAAAATATTAAGAATGTATTCTCTTCCATCAGGTAAAAATACATATTTTTCGTGTTGCAAACCACAAGGTAAATACCATTGGGAACCTTTGGTGTTCCAGAGACAAGCATGTGAATTCTGCAGTTTAGTGCCATGATAGTTTTCTTGATATTTTACATTAAAAGGCATTAATTGTGATGCTACAAGACTGGCTTGCAGACAGCAGCAAAATGGTGTATGGTTTCTTGTTTATCCCTGCACTCCAATCTGGAGATGTTTTGTTTGCAGTTCAAAGGGAAGTGTTTTTCTGATGAAAACAGATTGTCCCTGTAAATGATGTCATCGGGATTTCATGACACATGGTTGATGCACAGTACTACATCAGTACTTGTGATATTTTTAAGAACATTTCAAAGCAACCAGTGTCATTTCACCTGCAAATTACATTGAATAGAATTTTGCTGTTGTGCCTTATAATAGGTTTGTCACTGTTATCTTTCATGACACTCATGTGAAATAAGATGTATTGTGTTAATATTTGCTGTAAAATGTATTTCTGAATAAAAGTTAAGAAAAAAGCTTATAATTTAAGATACTTTTTTTTTTTGCAGAATCGAAACAGAGTCTTGACGATAAAACTAAAGATTAAATGGTAGGTGGTATTGGGTCTCTATCAATAAAAAGCCAGTAAAGGTATGCTCCCTGCAGCAAAATGAACACTTAAGGCTGAGTGAGCATTGCTACCTTATTAAATGTGCCTTGTGTTCAGCCACCTTTCTGTAGCCTGACCTGCAATTCACCTTTGCACTTTTCAGCATGATACCATACTCTAGGTAAAGGTACTACATTTGTTCCAAAACATGTTAGCTCTGCTTATTTCTCTGAAAGTATTGTGGGTGTACACCAGTATATTATTTCCAGCTACCAATATATGTGATTGAATTCAGCTCCCTAAACTTTCATTATTTAAACATTAATGTGCATTTAAACATTAATTACTTGATTATTTTCCAAAAACCTCTGGTATTTCTAGAAATGAGCATATTGCCTTCATCTGTAAAAATGTAGGCGGTTTTTTAGTTGTTCTTGGTACAATGCAAATGCTGAGGCTTATTGAATATAAGTCTGTTGTCATTTAGCTTTAACAGCTATTGACAAGCACCAAAAGAACAATGCTTAGTAAACTGATATGACTATGGAGTCTTTGTTTTATATGATAGCAAAGGTTTAGTCAGAAATGAAGATACAGCATGCGTAATGCTATGGAACATAACACTGTTTTTCTGAATAAAAAACAGGTTCATAATTAACTCACTCCAACTATTTTGAAAGCCTTTCTCTTTTCTTCGAATGTGTCATTAAAAAGAAACATCTTTGTTGTGTTTTATTTTCTCTCCCAACTTTTTGTGGAACAAAATGTTGCTCATTTTTAAATTGGTGAACACACGAGGTCAGGTTGTCACATGTCACTTAATTACTCCCTCTTGGTTTCCTGTGGTAGGGTGAAGCATTTTATCTCAATGACACGTTCCTCCACAGCTTACATTTTGCTATGAAATTATTACAGTGGCTAAGGGTCATCTGACAGATGGAATGCCTGTCAATCACAGATGTCAGGATCACTTGGTTTGTGATGGACAATGAAATATGAATGCTGTCTTCCAAGAACTAGTTTGAGTCACTGCTGCACCACACCCTGCCTGCATGTACAGAACATGCAAGCCAAATGATCAGTGCATTACAGAATTTAAAAACTTAGAACCATTTTAATATAAATATAACTGGACTGCCATGTTGTTCATGAGCTTTAGTATACTGTTGGCATACCTGTTATTGATTTTGAAAAAGGCTAACAGAGTGGTCACCAATCTAGTCATCAATTCTATGGTCCCTTCCTAAGCAAAGATAGATTATCACCTTGTCTTGAACAAAATTAATAAAAATAATTCAGTCCACCATACTAAATATTATTAAATATAAAATTATAGTGCAACAGAAACCTGAAAAAAAGTTACGTTTTATCACTGCACTTAAATATATGAAAACTTAATCCATTAATTACTATGTTGATGAATCTTGCTGCTTTACAGTTTATTAAGTGTACTTAATGCTTGGGGATCTGCTGTGTCCGTGCTATGATGCCTCTTAAAATGGGATTGCATTTTGTTTGGACTCCAAATGTACATTTTTTTAAATTGACAATTAACCAAGGTGCATGAACCAGCAGTCCTCAACAGCAAGCCTTATGAAGCAATTTATTGTCTTGCTGCTATACATAACACCCATAACAAAATTTCTGCACTCTGCTGTCTGAAATCAGGATTCCTCCCTACCTTGTGGTAATTGACTGCAGTAGAAGAAATTTAATTTTGAAATCTTTAAACATATTTTTAAATCCTCAACCGTTTTTGCATTAATTTTTTTTTCCCTGGTTTCATTTTGAGAATTTAGTTTTTTGTTGTAAGTGTGAACACAGTCACCACTTGTTAACATCAAAGGCAACAGTGTTGCATAAAAAATCTGTCTGGTCTTTTGGACTTTTATGCAGATACACAGATACTGTATAACAACAATGTTATTATGTATATTTCCAAAGCTACAATTTCAGTAAGCTCATATCGTTGACTAAAATAAAGTCTTCGGTTGGAATGTATTTATTTTTTTACTTTTCAGGTGAAAGCTTTCTTTTTAGCTCAGGTCTTAATTGTATACATTGATACTAATTAGAAAGCAAAACTGAAATAATCAACAGAGTATTTTGAAATAATGCTATACATAGTCAATACATTTTTATTACTAAATTAATTGTTTTGCTAAATTAAATTAATTTGTGTAAACTGACCGCGTTTCTACAATGCTTTTTCTCTTGTCTTTGTTTATAGTCTATGAATATGGGCTATATTTACAAAAATGTTGATTGATCTAAGTGTCTGCTGGTTTTCATTTCTCCCCAGAGGGTGTGTTGTGACTAGTTGATTGTAGCCACAGTGTGAGACCGTATACAGTTGCTACAGAGCTGGAAGACACAAGTTATAGTTTTTCCTGTCAAGTATTTTTGGGGAGTGTTGCTATTGTATGTATGGTTTATTAATCTGAAATTTTGTATAAATGCTGAATATCATGAATTTGCTCATGAATATATTCCACAAATCAGAAAAGACTAATGAAAATTGGGAGAAAGTACATTTAGGACTAGGAATGAGTGGCACTTCTTCACACAAAGAGTTGTGGGGCTCAAGAGAGACCCCATTGTGTTATTGAAGCCGATGTCCCCAGGTCTTCTTTCAAGCAGTGGCTGGATGAGCTCCTCTGATCTGTCAGGTGAATGTTTTCCCATCAAGTATGTTCTTGTTTTCCTAATCCAGAGAGTAATTTTTCACTTATGTGCATTTTATTATCCTCGAATTGATACAGAAAATATGTGGATTCCAGATCATTATTAAGAGTCTCTTCTGTTTCATCCTGAATAAATCTTTTTTGTAATTTAGTTGTAAAAGCAGAGGAAAATATCGTAAGGCACAGTTAAATCCAAGTCACTTGCTTTTATTTGTACAGTGCTTTGCATTTGTGAAACAAAGTGTTTCCTATATTTCAGCCACCTCAGGCTCAACCACATAAATCATTATGTGATGACAACCCCACTACACAGCAGATAAGGTGGTGAAGTGAGAAAATACTTAAACTGGATTAAGGGAGAAATGCAAGTAGGTCACCTTGATCACCCCTACTTTCACGGACAGTGCCATGAGATTTTCACTGAAAAAGTAGTGGGAACTCCCTCCTCCAGTACATTTGGGTATTCTGATCCAGAGGAAAGTGATGTCATCTAGCCTACCAACTCCACATCCAGCAGAAACTCTCATCCCAGTACTGATCAGGTCCACCCATGCTTAGTTTCTGAGACCTGACAAGAGAATTACAAGGTGCTTAAGTTAAAACTACTCTACAGCCTAATATATGTAACAATGTTGTATTCACATAAGGTCTTTCATCATAGGCCACTCAGGTCAGTATGTACATGAAATAAAGTACAAAATGTTCATTGCTGTGATACAATATGTATTTAGCATGATGCAGGTAGGTTGTCATTGAATAAACTTGGTTGTATTTGCGTGAGCAGTTCCCAGCTTCCTGGAGTTGTTCACATGGGCATTTAGCGCAAGGCCATCCACAGTCAGCTGCAGCAGCAGACAGCTGGTATACGGTCCTTCTAATGCTGCTTCTGGTGGTGTTTGCAGACTTATATCTTTTATCTGAGAACATAATCCCTTTGCATTCCTCAGGAATTGCTGTCCTTTTCAGCCATCCCAGGAAACAAAGAAAAGGGTGTTGATGTCTGTGCTGCTTGGACTACTGAGTTTTTGCTCTCTTTTTGTTGACAGCAGAGTTGTTCACAGTATACACGTCCAAGGAGGGGATGCTGTCATCTCCGTTTTCAAGCTCAACTCTCAGAACCTTCATTTGAAAGTAGAGGATTGGGAAATAGAATCTTAAATGTCTTCACTCATCTCCATTGCTTCAATAGTGGCATCATAAGTCCTCTAATGTGTGGAAGTCAGCCTACACATTTGACAAACTGACTTCACATGCCAGGTGACTTTCAGTCTAAATATTTGTTTTCTAAATAAATGCTTGTACATTAATGTAGAAAACACGTATCTCCCTGAGCCAGGTGGATAGACAGCTAACTCTGGGATAAAAGAATAACCAGGAAGAGCTGTCACTCAACATCCTGTGTTCTTAATCCCACACAAGCATTTCTGGGAGTGGCAGAGAATCCCACAGGATCTTCCCCACACGTTGAGTCTTTCTGGATCTCTGTACCAGTGCAAACAGCTTTGACTTCTGTTGGGCCTGAGAGCTGAGGTGTCGCCTTGTTTATAGCAGGAGTTTCTACAGTTGTGTTTCAGTGTGAACTAAACATACAGCTGCATGTTATTTGTGGGTGTACTGTGTCACCTAATCAAACCTTTAAAGATAGGTGTTAGAATCAGAAATATTTGTATAGCTATGGTGTGGTGATGCCAAGTGATTATATATGTACATATAGATGGTCCTGTTATAATTTGCGATGTGCATGCATGTGCGTATATGTGTGACTAATTAACTGCTTCAGAAACCCAGTCACATGTCAGAAACACAGAAGTCTGTATCCCAATTAGGTCATAGCTTGTCTGTTCTGAGGTGGAATGACTTCTAAACGATTTTACATATTAACTAAAAATAGCTAGAAAGGGGCCTAGAATGTTTCCTTCTCGATGACTTTTTTTTTCGTGAGTATATATTGTATGTGCTCTGCTTTCCTCCCACAGTACAGAGATGTGCTGTTACTGTTAATCGGCCCTGGTGTGAGTGTGTGTGCATGTGTCTGTCTGTGTTTGCTCAGCAATGGACTGGTGTCCCATCTCGTCTTGCGTCTGTTGCTTGCTGGGATAGTCTCTGGCTCCCCCGTGACCCTCTTCTGGATAAAGCAGTTAGAAAATGGATGTATTGTAAGGGGGTTTTTTTTGCATTATTTACCTATTGTTTGCACTCAATGCTTTTTAAAGTTTGTCTTGTCACTCCATATTACTTCCATTAGTAAAGGAAGAGCAAATCCTTATTAAAATGTTCCACACTGTGGGCGTATTTGAATGTGAAAAGACTTACGTCCGTTTTTATGTCAACATTTTGACCAAACAGGATATTAGTTGTATTTGTGTTATCACATCTCTTCCTTTTCAAGATTTAGAGAGTGTTCATCTGATTGCATAAGCATTCATTCTTTACTGTGATCAATGATGGGGTCTTTATCTTCCTGATTATAGTAATCTCTATTTGCTAAATCTCTGTTAAACTTCAAAAAGAACTGTTGTCAGTACAGGAAACAACAGATGCCTGAGGGAAAATCATAAATCATTAAACTAAAAATGTTTTGAGGCTAGTTTTAAAGTTGTCCAAAATGTTCTGATTTTTGAAAAAGAAATGTGTTCTGTGGTCTAGGAGTATAGAGACCATTTCACCCTTGCTCTGTAGTCTGAACCACAGGACAGAAAAGGTACCTACTGTATATGAGACCAAAAATAATTCAGACTGAGCATGTAACTAAACAATACATCAGACATATAAAGGCAGGGAAATATTTAATGTAATTTATAAACTCAGTTGGAAGCCAGTGCAGAGATGCAATGACAGGAGTGATATAAGCAACAGGAACAAGTAAGGTTTTATTCCATGGTGAAAAGAGAAGAAAAGAAACACAATGAAAGAAACATGGTGATTCTTCTCTTCTCTTTTTAGCACGGAAATAACCTTTACTTGTTCCTTTGCAGCCTATGTATGCTAACACAGCTGCCTATTTGAACTATATAAGCAACAGGCCAAGTCCTGAATGTTTTAAAGGAATTTTACAATACTGTTGCCAATAATTAGTGATCGTTTCTGCAATATTTTGCAGTGATTCCGAAGTTTACAGTTGCTTCATATACTTTAGGTTAGTTTCATTCTGTCATTAGGGTACTGCACCTTTATAGTAGGTATGAGGTTAATTTTAGATGGCTCATGCCTGTGTGTGTGTAAAGAAGCAGGGTGCTGAACAAAAAGAGGTAGAAACAAAGAGGAAGCAGCTTATAGTACATATTGTTTCTGTAGACTGGTACAATCCCTCAGTTGAGAACATAATATTTTTAGCCTTCCAAGTCAGTTTTACGTTCAAAAAGCAAGAACTTCCACATCCGGTAGACAAAACAGATAGAAAGGTAAAGTACCCTCACCATTTCATGGAAGAGGAATGGATGTCATAGGAACTTATACACCCCTTGGCAGCTTCCTTCAAAGTTGTAAAACACTCCTGTACTGAGTTACCTGCTTGTTAAGACGTGTACACAAGTACAATCGAATAGTTATGTTCAGTAAGGTGATCTGGGTCACAGCGGATCATAACTATGCCATTTAAGATATTGTTCTTACAGAAAATATGGCATAGAAATAAATCTGTAATTGTTTTTGTGCTCTCCTTGAAATTGCAATTTGCATGGCTTTCCTTCCAGAGGTGTTATAATCATAATGCTGTGAATTATTTCATTCATGGTCAGTTATTGTACCACTCAAGTAAACAGATAGCTCCAGAAGTTCATTATTGCTTAACATGATGTTAAGAAAATAAAATTAACATATTCGAAAAATGAAGGGAAATTGCAAGCCCAAACAGATATTTAAGAAAAAGATTTTTGGACTAGAACTGCATAGTATCTGAATACTTGCCACTCACGTGATTTGTATTGGATATTTCACATGTGTTAGAGATTCCCTCTGAGTTTACGTATTGGATATAAGAGCAGAACAGCAAGGCATGATGTATACATCTTCTAAGTACAGTAGGAGAATGTCGAACACTTGGGCAAGTATGACAGCATAATATTCTTCATTTTGGTTCAGCCATTGAAATTTAAAGAAAATAAATAACTGACTTTAATCTGAAGGTAACTGAAAAGTTTAATCAAAATAATTTACTTTAAAAGAAATTGGCAAAAGAACAAGTGATTAGGTTTGTATTTACGTTGTTGTTGAACTTGATATCCAGGAAACAAAGAATGTATGTAACTCAAACGCTGGCACTATGGGATGTGCTGCTTGTTATGGTGGTCTTTTGGGTGGGGGTGTTGTGGGCTGATTTTGAAAATGTTTGATTGGAAGGCCTGACAAAAACCTTGCTGTTGTTCTTTCACTAGCACATATCATACAGAAAAGGTCTTCAGGATGCAACTGGTAGATCTAGATGCTGGTAAAGGTCACTGGAAATGTTTATGTTTATGCTGTATGAATTTGGTTGGATATGCTTATCCATGCCTCAGAATTTCTCCTGTGAACTTTTATGGATACTCACAATAGAAAGTTTTCAACCAATCACTTTTCCAGAAAACCCAGGCTCATAATGAAAAAGGACTGTCATTAAACATAAAGCCTGTAACACTGTTGGACCCATATCTTAGACTGTGTTACTTACAGTATGTGTATGTTATCTCTTTACCAAGGTCAGTTAACATAAATGAACATCTGATCTGATATTGTAAGAGTTCCAACTTCTTTCTGCTGTGAATAGTTTTGATTTCACTTGGTAGTTTTGTCAGCATTTGAAGACAACAGTATGTCTTCCTTGGAAACCCTAAATTATTCTATTTGACAGTGTCAGAGCTATATGTGAGTATACCCAGAAACATAGGGAACATTGAATGAGACCCATAAATGGAACACAAATGACAATGCCATTTTTATAAATGAGTTTTGCAGACATTCTCAGATAAAGTTAAATGCTCATGCATTCTCCTAGAAGGAAAATAGTTTTTCTATTTTAGATATTTGACACACAGCAAAAATGAATTTTGGATCAAGAATCATACTCCATTAGATATGAAATATCCTTTGCTATATTATAGTAAGTATTCTATACTAATACTTTTTGTTTATAGTGCCATCGTATGGCAATTTCTGGGTTGTATAAAGAATGAGACTGAAAACAATTGACATACAATTTTGAAAACAATACACATCTCTCTGTACCAAGCTGTCCTCATCAATAACAATTGCTTATTTGATATTTTGGAATCAAACTAATGAAGCCTATCATCATTTCTATGCAAATGTAGAATAAATTAACATGTAGCTATAGATCTTAGAATTTTCTGTTTACTCAGTACACACATTATGTGTCTTACATTAAATATAACCCACTTTACAAACCTGTCTAGAACAATAATACATTGAGTTCAGGACGTTAGGTGTTCTGCTGAGGGACATAACCACCAACGTCTTCTTCATTTATCCATTACAGTACATGATGGGATGCTATATTATAATCCAATTCAGGAATCTCTTCATGACACAGGAGTGTTTCTTTTGCAATCTGGCAGCGGCATCTTGATAAAAAAGAAGTAATCCAAGTCAGGGAAAGAAAGAGAGGAGACACCCTTGCTGAATGTCAATTTCACCACATCTTGTGTAACATACAGTAGCAGGAGATGTTAAACCTGATCCTTCTGACCCGATAAAACATGAGCAAAACCATGATGAACTTTGGGCTGGAACTGCATTCCTTGAAGAAGGGCCATTTTTGAAAGGCTTTGAAGTCAGATTTGCTGATGACCAGTCACCCAGTGCTGGAGCTCACTTGGCTTGAGTTTCTGCTCATATTCCATTGTTTGTTTTCTATCATTTAGCATTTATCCAGGTATTCATCACCATTTGGTTCTGTACAAACCGGAAAATGTTCCCTTTAAAAAATGCACAATGCATTCCCAGAGTTTGGATTCATGTCTAGTGCTTTCAATCAATAGTTGATGCAATACATGTTGATATATTGCTGATCACTGTTATAGTAACATGAAGACTTTCCTCAATCACAGAGCACTGCTTGTCAGAACTTTCCAGAGCAGGCTATAGCATCATGTTTCATAGATTTGCTCTGTGCATTTATAAAATAATGTCTTTGTGCGTCTCTTTTTTATATCTGCTTTCATATATGTAATGGGACGCAATTTACTTGTTTTATGAAGAAATTTAATTGTATGCTGCTCACATCAAATCATTTTGTGAAGAAAAAGAATAAGACATTGATTCAGTTAAACGTGTGAAAAATACTCATGATTTTCAAAAGCTTTCACTTCCCTTTAAAAATTACTTGTGTACTTGTCTGCATTAGTGAAAATAGAAAGATGTTATATTTTGTAACAGTGTATATAATTTTTGTAAATTTCTTATATCACTTTTACTTTCACCATTTTTTTCTCTTTTTTTTTGCTGGTGAGTGATGCATGTGATTTGGTTGCAGGGACCATTAAGAAAAAAAAATATTAACTGCAAATCCATGAGCACTTTTGCTGTAGAAAATGGAAAAAAATATATTTTTTTAAAATTAAAACATCTAATTTCCGAATGACATTTTTGTTTAATCGTGTTTCTTTAATTCTGTAAACGTTTAAATATTTAATTACTAGAGAGCAGATAATGTTAGAAGTGGAACCAGATTAAAAATGTGTGACAGATTTTTAAGTATACATTATCACAAGTACAATATGTCTCTTAGTTTTCCTTACGCACACGAAATATATTTTTGTCTTCACTTCTCGTTTTGCTTAGAATTCAAATACAAAGTTGCTGGCATTATACTACACCGTTTTACATTCCTCTCATGATTGTTGTTTTAAAAAATCATCTGTGACATGTTCATTTACACTCTTTTTATTCCTTAAGAATTACAAAAAGAACAGAAAAAGAATTGACTAGTGAAAAAAAATGGAGACTTTTGGGGACAATACTAAAGAGGTACAATGAGGAAAAGTGAAAGTAGTGTCTGTTATTGGGATAATTTCTATTACTGGCTAATTATCTGCAATCATTGTTAACAAGTTCATAAATGATCGGCGGTTTACTTCAACTTGAATATGCGCTATATATTTCTCCAAGAAATATGGAAGTAGCTGAACAATCACTTCCACAGGCAGCCACTTCAGCTCTCAATGGGAATTCCTATTTTATTCACATCCCTGCTGAGCAAGGAAGTGAAGCAAAATAACTCATTCTGCTCTGATATCATTCGTTTAACTGGCGTTTTGATCTGGACTGGTTTGTTTTTAGGAGTGATTACTTTTTTAAGACATGCAAAAAGTGATGATTCAGTGCTTTTCATAGCCTTCGCATAAAATACTCAGTATCAGTATTTCAAACACGTATGGACTGTATGACCTTGGTGTTTGTATGTCTCCAGGTATCGTGTGAAAATAAGCATATTGTGGTTTTCCAATTCATCAATGTTTGCTAATCTCTGAGGCAAACCAGTGGAATCTGAGGAAATGGGTGAAAAGGCCAGTAATATGTTTTTTTTTTTTAAATACCCATTTCTAAGACAAGCTACAGAGCAGTTTTGCCTGTTCTGTCAAGCACTTGGAACAATTCCCCATTCCCACCCCTCCGCCCCCCAATAAATAGGCTGTTAGTTCAACAGTAGGATAAAGCTCTCATTGAGACACTAGCATACTGTACAAAATGATTTTTATAGTTTCACAAAATACATTTAAAAAGCTCCATTTTAAATAAAATTAAATTGAAATATTTAAGAGACAGTAGTATAGACTTTTTATCTTATATGCAATGCGCTGACGAAGAGCCCCCTTTGTGTGTCATGGTGTAGGTAAACACCACAAATATAATTAAAGGCATGGCATTCCATGCTAAAACGTACTTGGTATTGAATCATAAATAAAGGAATGCTTGATTAGCCTGAAGTAAAACATACTTGAAGCCAATGTAAAAGAACTTAAAATGTTTACAAAATTTGCAACATAAGACTAATATTAAAAAAGAAAGTTGTGTAATGAAATACAAAGGCTTTGGTCTGTTTTACAATCAACAATGGTTAATTCTGATATGTAGCTGTAAACAACTTCCAAACACTTATGTTTAAAACTCTGGCAAGCATTTTTTTTTTAATTATAGGAATGAGATATTTCTTTTCGCACAAAAATGATTTGACTGTAAAACACTACAGTACAACTATAGCTAATAACAATTAACTTGAAACTGACCTAAAGAAAAATGTACTTTTGATGCATGAAAATGTGTATAAAACATCTATAGAATATTCTGGGAAATATAAATGAAATTAGCTTTATTATAGAAATCATTCTGGGAGATTTCTAGGGAAGACAAATACTTACATTTTGACATAAACAAATTGGATTATATCGAAGACACAATCTACCTTTAGCTACCAAAAGTTTTTTTTTTCACTTTCTTTTCTGCGGTTATCGCTTTGCACATACACTTTAGCTGCCAACAAGCTTTGGAAAAACCAACAGGTAAATGGGCTTACACACAGCTAGTGTCTTTTCTTCCAGCTTTGCAGTGGAATGATACAAGCTTGCGTCATCAGAGTCCTCAATCTGTAAAAAGACTGGTAGAAGTACTCGATATATTTGAGAAAACTATTCATGGCAGAATCTGTTGATCTTGGGTTCTCCTTTTTAAACAGATGCAAGACCAACTCAGTTTGACAGTCCATCCAGTGTTGTTCTTGTTTTATCATAACATACAAATGGCCATTTACAAATACACCAAAAATGACTAAAGGTTGGAAACTGAAAACGAAGATAGTTTTGTTCCATTTAGGATATAACGCCTGGCACTTTACAGAAGTCCATTTTTTTCCCCAAGTCTTCATGTGCCAAGTAGAGTACAGCACGGGGCACAATCCCAGTACAAAAGTGTCTCTTTCAGAGTCTCTCTTCTCTTTAGAAAATACTGCACGACAGCCAACTTTCTGTGGAAAGTCACAATGTGAAGTAGCTCTTCTCTTTACTGTAGTCTTGGCCAGTACTGAGACATGTCGGGTTCACTGCCTGGAACTTGGACAGGGACAGATACTCCAGGGGAGATGAGACCTAAAAAGAAATAGACATTTATATATACATGAGTTCAGATGTAACACAGAATGATAGCATGCTCAGTGCACAAAAGGGGTATAACTTTATATGAGAGTATGAAAGCTAGTTTTGTAGATAAATATTTGAAAAAAGGCATTAAACAGAAATTGTTCAATGGCTGAAGAGACAGTATTCCTAATGTTCCTTGGGTAAAAAAAAGAATTGGAAATGTAGTTGTGTAACTACAATATACAGAAGGATTTGGTTAATGTAGTTGACCATGGAGTAGAATATGAATGAAAGGGGAAAAAAAAAACAGAAAACAGCCCATGGAATGAAAGGATGTGTAAATAATGGAGCTGCCTCTTACAGTATGGTAAGCAAGCAGGCGGTGGATTCTGCCTACCTGTTGAGGTGGTGCCAGAAGTGCCCATTGATTGGCTGTTCATATGTGTCTGCATGTGAGGGGGCGTGTATGTGTCGTAGCTCCGCCCATTCACAGACGGACTGGTGGGCAGCATGCAGGAGTAGGAGGATGTCTGGCTGGGCACTGGGGGCTATAAGGAGAGAATATATATTAGGTTCTTGACTATATAGATGTTTGCCTTCCAAACTAACATGCAGATTTCTGGGTTTTAGCCTCTTGAACACCAGAGTGGCCCAGAATTTGCAAAATGCGTGTAGAATGACATTAAAAACCAAATGTGAAATTAAAAAGTAAACATTTAGTGGCACAACAGTATCTCTTTTAAATCTGTATACATATATTGCTTTTACAGGCTATGACATGACACTTGGTACAACAGTTAACTGTATTAAGCTTTTGCCAAAAGAATGGATCTCTCTGAATGTTCTCCTGAGAAACACCTACTGTTTCTACACAGGGGTAATTCACTTACTTGCATAGGCAGGTTGTTGGCCATAGTAAAGCTTGGCATGGGGGGCAGAGCACTGTACGTGTTGGTGAGGGCTGTGTCTGTTCTACCCAGCATTGACCCTGACGTGAAAGACACTGAGGAGGAAAGACAAGAAATTAGAACTTAGCCATACAGACTGTGTGTGCAAAAAAAACAGGCATCTTTAACACAGGTATCTGGATAGTTTAACTTTCTGAGATTTCTAATAACTTATTTTTAAAAACTGGTGTTCTGCATTCAGTTAGCCGTTATCTATTATTATCCCCGGTTTTCTTCAACAACCACAGCCTCTAACATTAACCCTTGTATCAATCTGATTATAACTGTGTTCTGTCCTAGTATAAAACGGCGCATGTCTACACAGTGAATGTGTAGGTAGTTGACAGCATGAACTGTGCATAACGAAAATATTTTAGATAGTTCCTTTCCTCCCGTTCTGAACGTCCTTTCTTTATTGCATTCGTTCCTAGGCGGAAAGATCTGTTATCTTTTTCCTACCCGGCGTTGTAGGCTGCGGGATGGGTTGGTAGACGCTCGTACTGAAGCTGCTGCTTATAGGAATGTGACTAGAAGAGTTGCTGGCCTGTCGCCTCTGGTTTCTCAGTTTCTCTTCTCTCCTCCACTTCGCTCTTCTATTAGAAAACCACACCTGCAAGCGCACAGAGGATCCCTGCTATTATGATTGCTGTCCGAGTAAATGGCGGCATCTAATTTCATTCATTCGATATCATTTATGGATATCCACAAGGTGCGAGTCCATATCTCCGTAGGTAGTGTTGACATGCCGCTGAAAGTGTGGCAATCGGGGCTGGCATAACTTTGAAATGCCATTTACGTCTAAATCAGCAAATCTGCTTCATTTTTTCTCACCTGTATTCTGGCTTCAGGGAGGTCTATTTTGGCGGCTAATCTTTCCCTTGCGAAAACGTCCGGATAGTGGGTTCTTTCAAATTCTGAAAATAAGAAAATGTGTCAATTAACGTTACAAACTCCCCGGACCTCATTAGAACGAATTAGACCATTAAGTTACTGCTTAACAGTATAATAAACCAGTCGACATGTTTTGGTATTATGTTTTTAACATTATTTTAAACTGTTTAGCTCTTAAGTGTATACATAGTCCATCACTGTCAATCTTTATTTAAAATGTACGTTTAAATATCAACTGGAACGCTTTTTGTTTTAAAATGAAAGCAGGTTAGTATGCTATCCCAGAAGGAATCTAACAGTATACCGTCGGCTTTAAAACGGTTCGTTTATAAACAAGGGAGAGAGAGAAGCAAAAGAGGCGATGAAGAATGTTAAAGCTCCGATCGCGTCTTAATCGTCACTGTCCTTTATCGCCTACCCTTTTCCAAAGCCTCGATCTGCTCCTGTGTGAACGACGTTCTGTTCCTTTGCAACTTCCTCTTCAGCTGAAGCCGCATTTGGGTCTCATCTGAATCCTCCCCATTGGAGCTGATAGAGTTTGTGTTCTCGCCTCCTCCATCCTGCTGCTGGCAGCCATCTGGAAATAAGGAAGGAAATCAAAACAAATCCAGGCACATTCTGTGCTTCCTATAGCTTTTTAATACACAATAATAAACACTGGGAATAGTGTTTGCTGACAGATTAAGGAAAAATTACACAAACCTGTTTGGAGGGCTAATATCCACACTCAAAGTAGTTAAGAAAACACGAAGTGGGGTACTAGACAAACGCATGTTTCTTGTTGAAAGAACTTCTGTTAGGAAGCGTTTTTTTTTCCGGCTTCTTAGGAAAATGCAATAAAAACGACCCACTTCTTTTTAATACGTGAAAGGCAATTTCTTGTTATGTTTATTAGATTGTAGTGAACGCTCTTAATGAATGTAGCAGGTCTGAAATTCATAACAACAAAAGAAAAGCGAATTCCTCGCATGGCATTCCGTGGAAATACGTGTTCGGGTTTGAAATTAAAGTATGCTCGAGTCCTTGTGCATTTTCATTTAACTATTGTATGAAAGTGAAATGCCTTGACACGTATTACCTAGAATGCTGTAATTAAAGAATCACTTAGAACAGGCTGTAATTCTCGGTTAAATAAATTTATATTTAGTTTAGAGGACAGTCCATTCTTTTGTGATCGCCTGCACTATGTTGGGAAGCCCTATAATAGAAACTGGGAAATGGAGTATATTACAGTAATCGATCAATCCAGTAGAATTAAAAAAAGTGTTATCCTTAAACTGTCCGTAGTTTATTAAAGCGTCGTGTAGGTATAACCTGTCAGTGCCAGATCAGTTTGTTTAATGTTAAAGCACATTACTTTTGGTGGTACTGTGACTATTATTATCTCTATTCTCTCCCTCCTTATTGGCAGTACGGTCGTCACAACCTTCCTCAACTGCCCAGGTAGTAAAATCTTGTGGGAAAGCCTTTCTCGATGTAACCAGCCTTTGCTTCCAGCTCTTTTATCACTGTTCAACAATGGCCACAGTGCTCAAAGGGTTAAGAGAAATGTGACAAAATGTGGTAAAACCTTTTCAGGCTCTCTGAAATGTTTTAAAACCCAAACTTTCTCCCCCTTTTAAATAGTGAGATACTTCAATAGTAGTCACCATATGGGCGTTTGTAGTTCTATTGAGGTGACCACCAACACTTGAATAGAAGGGGCTGCTTTTCACCATGACACAATGCCAGTAGAGTAAGGGAAACTATTAAACTCTTGGGGCAGGAGGGATGGCAAACTTTCGTGGGCAGAATTTTGAAGACACAATTGGAGGAGGTAACAAAAGGATTCTCTCGAGGCGTGCAGTGCTCTGCATTGTAGCACAAGGATCCCAGTCAACAGACTTTTCAGTTCAGTATGTTAACCTTTATGCTCTACTATCATTAATCACTGTCCCTTGGGCTGGCCCGTTCAACGCCATTTAGGATTTATACTTTCTATAGGGAACGGGAGAAAGCACACCCCAAACATTTTGAATAGGACATCTCTACCTCGTCCGTGTTTGTTCAATAATTGCGATTGGGGGGGGGGACCTCTTAGATTTGATCATCATTGACAGGAAACGTTAGTTTACATCTGAGTTTTAGAGAAATACACTTCAGTAACTTTTTCATTTTCGTCAGAAATATGGCAGAAACAAATCGGAAATCAGTCTCACTGAACAATATGAAAGGCACGCTTTGCTTCTGCAGTATGGTTTACTACAAGCGTAAAAGTAGCTGGCAAGTTTGGGAAGGAATTATTTTTTTGTTGTTTGATGTTGCTGTAGGCCCTGCTTTAGCTCTGGCATGTGAAGTATCGATGTTTATAATATTATAATATTATTTCACAGGTGATCTTGGGTTTAAATGCTGTTGTATCGTCAGTCCAGTCAAAGTTTTTCAAATCGTTGCAATCAGTTCGAACTGATTTGTCAAGTTCCGAGCTTATTTTATGCTTTCTAATTCTTTCATTTCTTTGGACAACGATTTGCCCTGTGCTTAAAATAGTAATTTTCGATCCATCCATCTATCAATGGCTCTGTGGTGGCACGCTGTTTTCCATATGATCGGTGCCAATAGATTTACAGTCACAAGATCAGATGCCGTGAGAAAGCATTTATGTTGTGCGCTTCTTAACCATTATATTCAAGTGCTTCACCACACATATCCAAGAGATTGTATTTGTATCCGGGCGCACAATATCTTAATCATCATTTTCCCTAGTAGAATATCGGGAAAGAAACGTTATATAAGCAGTACACAGTGTTTATCCCACCTGCTAAACCGCGGTTCAAATTGTACAGTAGCCTACTTAATCTCAGAATCTTTGTGTTAAAGATAAAGGCATTGTTTAATGTCTAGATATCCTAATATGAAGTGCAGAAATAAATAAGGAGTGACAGACAATTAAGTTATCTTCTTTTAATGTCTCCTTCTCTGTTTCTGAAAAGGCCTAAAAGAAAAGCTGTTCAATAGCCTGTGTCTACGCTATTACTCTTTCTGGGGGCTAATCCGTAAAAAGGAGTGAATGTGCGTCCTATTATCCCTCAGCCAGACCAACTGACGCTAGGTTTGGGATTTGTTTTCTAAAAAAAAAAGACGCTGGGAAATAAAATCATTCCTTAGTTTCGTAGTGTCTTAATCAGTGAGGCGGAAAAAAAGCAAAAAAGCAAAAACGATAGCAAACCAACTGCGGCACCTTTCAGCCATAGAGACCGGATCAAAACATTCTAGAGTTCGTTGAAAGAGAAAGTGTCTAAATCCTTTAGACGGCTTTAGCCCTGTATAAGAAAAAGATAAGAAAAAAACTGCCACACTGATCCCTAAAAACCACTAAATCGCTGGAGAGTTTTTTTTCTTCCCTCGGATAGAGTTGTCCCTTTTCGGGTCCTGTCACCCCCGATGTATCCATTATTTTATTCACTGCTGCATGGCATTTATCAGATTGAGACCATATTTGTCCCCCTCTGAGACACGGTCCTTCCTTATGCTTTTGGAGTAATGGATTCTTAAAGCCTCCTAAAACGAGCTCCGTGCAAGGAAAAAGCATTAAGCAAGATATGAATATACACATCCTATTAATTTTAAATAACAGCCTATTCTTGAGGGGGAAAAGACAAAACCGTTAATGAGCTGATATATTTGACATTAGAATTTTGTAAAAAAATAAACAAGCTTTTCCTTTTTTTCTCTTTACTAGGGTGAAAAATGTTTCGCCGTTCTGGGAATGAAAGATGTTTCTGTTTCAGATTACAGTTTATCTGATTAACTAAAGATAGCTGATTAACTATACCATCGTTAAATATTATTTTACTACGAGGACTCAGATTTCTAAAAGATTCAAACTTTACTTTAAGGGTTTTCCCTACTTTTATTTAATCGTATTATTTCAGTCGTTAGCCTCTCGTGGAATTTTGAGAGACCCTATTTTACCAAAGAATCGACAGCTGCTCATTAAAGACAGCGGGAGATTTTATTTTATTAATTTAAATAGGGATGAATGAAATGTGGGGACCCTATTGCAGCTTTAGTGAGAATCCGCCTACGGGCGTCTCCTCTCTAACGAGGTAGCAGAGCTGCTTGTAAAGGTACAGTGCCTCTTCAACTTTTTCAAGACAAAGTAATTGAGTTAAAGAAGTATTCCATTTTCTTAGATATTTTCTCCACCCCAGTCTATTTTAAAGAAAGATAAGACATTTTACAGAGTAAAAGAGTAATTAAAATCGACTAAGCTGTATTTGTAAAGAAGGTCTTCATAACAGCATTCAAAAACATCTTATTGATAGATTACTCGTTTCCAGTGACAATGCATATATATATAAATTTGATTTGTTAACAGTGAGATTAAATTAGATGGAAGCACATTTTCTGAATATGCTATACGACACGACAAACTTCCTTATAAAAAAACTAAGTGCATCTAGGATGTCTTTGTATATCGGTTATAGTCCACTGACAGAATGAGCAATATTCTGCCTCGCGGTTGGATCTGTTAGGAGGTCTTTCTGTTTTCCTAATTATTTTCTTTTGGAAAAAAAGTATAAAACCCACTGCTAAGCCTGACGAAGAACAAGTACTTCGAGGTTCTTATGAAACATAAACAGATATAAGTACTAAAACTCTTAGGACTAACTTCCTACTGTAGGTGTTGGATGTGTTTGCTGGCCGTTGTTCTGAAATGGGTTCAGCCAGAAGATATTTTAAAGAAAGCGAAAACTATTCTGTATCTTAATAGTGTCCTTCTTATATTGTTTAGTTCTCTTAAAAACGACATGTCTAATTGGCAAGCGGTGCCATATCGTGTCCAGGGGTCTCCGGTGGAACATTTCTACAGCTGTCTCCTCCAACTAGGCGCTTATTCATGTCGCCTTAATGAGAAACAAAACGTTCTCTAATGAGCAATTACATAGCGACAGAATTGTTCCCATAACAAATTCTTGCGTGTGACAGAAACATCCTTTGTACCAGATATCCCGCACACTGTTACTGATTTTTTCTGAAGGGGGTGGGGATGGGGGGTGCAGGTTGTTGGACGGACACCTCCACTGAAAAGACTGACCATAGTCACGCACAGCCTGAACCCGGACACAGGAAGCGCTGGACCCGTTTGACAGGCAGATAGGCTATGCAGAACCGCTTGCTTTCTACAGTTCTGAACACTATATCCTTGCCAGAGCTGCGGTAATAACACATGAATATTAAAAATAAAAGCCTCTACAAAAGACGAACCGTGGAATAAAGCGTTTCTGCAACTCTTCTTTTTATATGAGGGAAGAAAGAATTTAAAAGACCACGACACGTATAAAAATGTCCATAGATTTGTGGTGAATTATTATTATTACTACTAATAATAATAATATAATCATAATAAGATGTAATTAATTGTAGATAAATGACGTCATATTTAAAAATTCGAATGTCATTCCGCCATTTTCAATAATATTATGGCATCCAGACAGATTGTGATTGACCCATTATGAATACTGGTGGTAGCAGTATAATAATAACATCATTAACAACAGTAGGTACAGTAATAATAGTCCTATTACATTTTAATTAAAAAACATCACCAACATCAGCAACAAGAACATCAGTAATAATAATAATAATAATAATAATAATAATAATAATAATAATAATAATAATAATACTAATATGCAATGCTTTCTCTGGGATAGGTGTTAGAGTAGATCCGGCTCTTCTCCTTACCTGGATTAGGTTGTCCAGGCACCGACGTTCCGGGGTACCAGCCCGGCCGGGTCCCCCACGTCCCCGTTTGACCGTT